>NC_141143.1:112662021-112962021 GCF_053477565.2 Lygodium microphyllum
GAAAGTCACTCACCACATGGACACTTTGCAAGATGGGAGCAAAGATGAAGTTGAGTACTCAATTCAAGATAAATTTTTGATGCACATTTGATTGAATACAAATGAAAAGGTAAAAGGGAGAAACAAGAATTTCACAATATTCCAATTCACCAAATTCTTGATTTGATGCATTCAAGGAATAAGTTTCATATCTCTTTCGCAAAAGGTATTCAAAGCTTCTTGATTACAAGAGAGGATGATTTTTTGTGGTTAAGCATGAGGAGGGGAAAATTTAAGTGATGGAACTTTTGGGCAAAATATAATTCAATGTCATCGATATTTCATACCGTCAAAGATAAGGCTCATGATGTAACATCCTGAAATATGTCATAATGATAAAGAAAATAGTCTCCTCTTTTGCTCCTTTGAATTCTTGAAGTGGAGGTAAGTTAAAAGGGAGTAGGGAAGTATCATTGAGATGAAGAGAAAATAAGAACATAAGTTGCCATCAAAACCATTGCATTTAGCCACCCTATCTTATTGAGCCTTTGAGTCATCACAAATAAAGAATAAAGTGTTTGTTATGCTGATTTCATACTTGCTGATGACGTCCTCAAGCACCAACTATTGTGATGCAATGGTAGATTATAGAAATCCTGAAAATAAATGGATCCCCAAACTTTGTCACAAGGGGCATTGCAAACTCTCTTTAAAACATAATAATGGTGCACGGAAAAAATTTGTATTGTAGTTGATGCACATGGGGAGTGCCCTGAACTTAGCATTGAAGCTCGAGGACCATGCGGGGGTTTGATGAAGCCAACTTGCCAAGAAAAATTGTTGTCATTTTTCCCACCCTCTAGTTCATCTTCAGAGCTCTCCCTTTCTTGTCGTAGCATCAACCTCTGTTGTCATCCACATCTCATTGTCTTGCAAAGCTTTGATGTTCTTTCTCTTTGTCTTTGTCACCCTCCGCAGCTTCATCGTGTCACCTTCCTACCTTCCTCGTGTCGTCAACCTCTGTAGGCTTTGTCGAGCTCCTTCATCTTCACAACTTCATCTTCGCCCTGCGTCGTCTCATTTCTCCCCTTCACACCTCTTCTGCAGGCTTGTCAATCATCGTCAGCTTTCGTCCCTTTAGCTACATCATTGTTAACCCCAAGCCAAGAAGGTGGAAGAATGCCCAATCCGAGAAGGCGGAAGAATGCCCAATCCGAGAAGGCGAAAGAATGAATGAAAAAGCAAGAAGAAGATGGAAAAGGAGCAAAGACACGCATGCAGCCTCTAAAGCTAAGCCGGGGCCAAAAGCGTAATTTTAAATAAATGGCGGCTCAAAAACTCCAAAAACTCTTGTAAAAGAGCACCAGGCTCCTTCCTGTGCCACTTTTAAAAGAATAGATGGGTATAGGCTTAGGGCATGAAGCAAGAAGAGGGAATTAGAAAAAGGGACCTTGCCACAATGGCTGGTTATATAAAAAGGGACGGGCGCCCATGGGGTTTTAGGGTTTGTATATATAAAGTTCAAAAAGTGAATGGAAGCTCATTCTTTGGTGTGTGGCTAACAAGAACTCTTCTCTTCTTCTCTTCTTCTCCTCTTCTTGTTTGTGTGTGCTCTTGAGAGAGGGAGTGTGAGAGCGTGAGAGAGTGAGTGTGTGAGAGTGAGGGATCAAGAGGGTGAAGCTCTTCACCATCTCCTCTTCTCTTGCGCAAGCGGATATGGTGGATGGAGCTTGGAGATGGAGGAGGCTTGAGGATGCTTGAGCTAGCATCTAGGATAGTGGAGCTACCAGTGTGTGAGAGAGAGAAGGCAACTCATGTTGGCATCAAGGTAAGCTCACTACACTCGTAGGATTGATGGCGCATCGGCTATGTGAGAGGTAGCCATTAGAGCTCACTTGGAACATTTGAAACAATAAGCGGGCCATGGGTCTTAGCGGTTGAGCGAAAACTCCCACATTTTGGTTCCGTTTCCAGGACTAACGGATTTAAGCTTCAACGCTTGCACGTCTCATATCGATCATCGAAGTAAGGGATTCATCCTTGAAACGGAGCTTGAGATAGGTAGGAAGGTTAGGTATTTTGATCTTCAAAACAGGTAAGTATTTTGGGTTAGTTAGTTTGTTTGATGATTGAAAAATAGGGAGAAATCATTTCAGTTTGTTGCTTTCGATTCTTGTTGCATTTATTGTAGGATAGGATTAGGAAATCAAACTGGGAAAGGGTAGGGTTTACCGTTGCAAAATAGGGTAAAACAGGGCATAAATCATGCAAAAAATGACAAAAAGCTTGCTTGGGATGCTTAATGTCAGTAAGTGAGTGATTGGGAGCTTCAAATCCTTACCTAGGAGGGGGTTTAAGAGTCAAGAGGCCAAGGAAGAGCTCATTTGCAACCATTGCAATGAGAGAGAGAGAGAGGAGAGCCCCTGCAAAGATTCAATTTGATCTCGTCATTGGAGAGCCTACCGCTCACCCCATGTATACCAATCACTTACCTTGGTGCCTTAGTTGGGATCTGGAAGTTTGTGCTTGGAGTAATTGCCTGACTCGTGAGATTTGATCAAAATCGTAGTCGCGTGGCATTCGTCGCGGTGTGTTTGGCCTGTCCGAGCGGCCTTTGTTAGTCTGAGTCCCAGACTTGGCCCTCAAACCTTGCCATTCGGACCTCGACCCGAAAACCCTAATCAGGACTTTGTCCACTCGGCCCATTCGAGTGATGGCACTCGGCCCTTTGACCAACTCAACACTCGGCCCGAAGACCACTTGGCCCCATTTACCAGTTCAGCCCTCGGCCCAGGATCCGACGACTCCGCCCTCCGCCCAACACTTGACTCGGCCTGTCCGAGTGACGCCACTCGAACCTCGACCCGTGAAAAAATTTTGTACTCGGACCAGTGCGATTCAGCCCATTTGAGGCAGTTGGGCCGAGTGCGTATTTGCCTCAATTTTTCAGAAATTTGACCTGACCCAGCTCGAGCTTAGCAGCACAAACTATCACAAGCACTCCTGATGCTTAGAATTTGATTCGGCGCGCGGAATAGACAAAATCGTAAGGAGCAACCGCTTAGCAGTTTGACTGGCCTCTTGTGATGCCTAGAAACCTAGAGACCTAGAGGCAACCTGCCAAGCCATAAAACCCTGATTGGACCCAAAAAGGCAAGGCAACGTAATCGAAAAGCCCCAAATCTCGTCTAGACGACCAGAGAATTGATTGACAAAGCCTATCAGGCCCAAAATGAAGCGAGGGTGTGTAAGACGCTTAGAGGTTGTTTGCCACACTCACCTTGAATTTCTGCACTTGAAGTGCACTTAAGGAAAACTGAAAGTCTGATTGAGCACAAGTGCACTAGAAAGTACACACTCACTGAGTGGAGATAAATTGAGGACTGTATTAAATAAGTCAAGGAACTCACTTAGATAAGCCACTCAAGGAACCCACAAATAGGAGAGAACCCACAGACAGAGACAAACCATCAACACGCAAAGTAGGACCAAGCAAGTGGCGCAAACAAAGTGAATTTGACAAACCTACTCAACCTGATCGATAGCTTGGCGAAGCACGAGAACTCGACTATGGCAAAGGAAAGCTCAGACCGCATGTCTAACAAGGAACTCGACTTAGGCATCTTCCTAGAGGCTATTCAGCAAAACTGGTCAACAGCTACGATGCACACGCTCGGTATGAGCACCGCAGTCGGACATCAGATGCTTTCATCGCAGACTTAGAAGAAGAGAGAAAGCTAGCTCACAAGGCGTTGCAAAGCATAGCCACATATAATAGAGACTAGCAGGCCAGGAGTCAAAGGCAAATCATGGAGTTGCATGAGGTTCAGCGAGTGCTGAACTTAGCCAGCAGAAACCGAATGGATCACGAGAGAGCCCTAGAAGGAGACTTAACGCTAAGCGAGCTTCTTATGAAGCGATTGTTAGACAACACTGTAGCAGAGCAAAGTGCTACAGCATTGCCAACCTCACTGCTGGCAGGGTTAGGAGCAACCCAAGGCACTAAGAGCCAGTCTAAAATCCCAATAGTCGCAAAGCAGCTTGACAAGTACCAACCCACAATGATCCATACAGCTTTGTAGAGCAATTCCAGCAAGTCTATGAAGCCAACAACATTAGCGACCTGACTCAGCACTCTCAAGCATTTGGGCTCTGCTTAGTGACAAGGGCAGGACTTGGTATACAAGCTTAGATGCCGCAGAGCGAGCAAATTTCAATAGCCTCAAGAATCTCTTCATTAAGAGATTTGCCAAGCCTAGATATTCCAACAATCTGCTAGTATGACTAATGAATGTCAAGCAGAAAGAGAAGGAGGACATTCAGGATTACGTAACCCACGTGAGGAGCCTCTTTAAGAGAATCCCTATAGGCGAATGACCGACTGAAAAGCAGTTTCAACTGTATTCACTAGCAGAATTCGAAACGAGGAACTGTATAAGGCTTTGATAGTAGCCAACTCGAGCTTGCAGCGAGACGCGCTAGCTAGGTTTTTTGAGGAAGCTATCAGAGTTGATGATCAACTGAAAGAGAGGAGCTCAAGGAGCTCCAACTCAAAAGAAGCCATCTCGCGAAGTTCAGAAAGAGCATCAGTCTCTAGTGAATGACCAGCCCCATCATCCCAAGATAAGGGGAAGGCCACCGAGACGAACCAAGACTTGGCTAATGTCAAGATGGAGATAGTCAAGCTACAAGACCTGTGGAGATGGCCACACGTCCAATGTGTGTACTGTGGTGGAAACCATTTGCCGGCTGAGTGTCAAGACCCTCGGTCGAGACCTTGCGCTAACTGCGGTAGGTTCGGTCACAACATTGTGCATTGTAGATTGCCTAAGAGACTTGCGTACTCCCAACCATACTGTCAGCCTTACCTAGCGAACAGGCCGCAACCACTCTTCGAAAGGGGAGCCCCATTAGCCCTTCCTGTGCCTAATGCCATTAAGCCGGATGTCCCTAGGGTGGACATAAACCCTACGGGTATACCTAGACCGCCTAGTCCCTATATGACCCATCTACCGAGTGACATTCCAGTCCACTACGCGGAAGAGCCAAATGAGGAAGAGACTTACTTATACCCTTATGTCTCTCACGACGATGAGGGCAACACACTCCTTATGGACTATCGACCAGTACCAGTGATGGCATTGGGGAGAGGACAAGGTAGAGGCCTAGGAGGGAAAACACATGGTCCAATCATTTGTTGGACTTGTGGTCATCCGGGTCATGTCTCATCATGTTGCCCTACTGATTGGGAGCAGCAAAACACAGACAAAGCTGACCTAAGGTGCATTGAGTGCAGAATCACCCATCTCTTCATCGATTGCCCAAAGCGGAAACCTTCCGCAAGTTCAGCCAACATACCCTCAGTTCCATTGGGGTTGTTTGGTGTCAAAAACCTTGATGGGGAGGCCACACCTTTCCCATTGCGGGTCATGACCCGTGCCCAGACGAAGCAGGCCGGCATGTCACTACTAGGACCTAGCAACCTTGATGCAGCCTTGATAGGGAAGAAGAGTCGCAGGCAAAAGAAGAAGAGGTTGGAGGCTAATATCGCACTGAAAATTGAGAGTGCTACAACTCTGCCTGTTGGAAAGAAGGTCAGGACGCAGAGGTAGAAACTTCAGCTCCCAAGACGGTCGAAAAGAGAAGTGCCAAGGTAGGGGAGTACCCGCATTCGAAGTGCCAACTCGAGGCCATAGAGAAAGTGAAGGACTGGGTGAAAGAGGCCCAAGAGCACTTAAGGGATGCTGAGCCCATCCTAGAGGATGAGATCAATGATCTCACCAGCATGAACACGGTAGTCTCACCCCCTCGACCAAAGTCAGGAGATGCAACCGCACCGCAGGCAATACCCCCTACGCCAAGTCTTGATGTTGGGGCCCACAAATCAGTCACAACCATTGGCTGGGACAATCTGGTGTAGGAGAGGGATGAGCAGTTGACAGCCTCCTTACCACGCTAGTGACCACCCCTGTGACGTTCAGCTTGGGAGACCTGGTTAAGCAGCATCCCACCCTATGGCAAGACCTCAAGTAGTGGGTTGAGGGGTCACGAGAATAAGTTGTGGATCTACATGATCAAGATGCAAAAACACAAATACCGAGTCTAACACTCCTAAAATCCTTGCACGTTAATGCTTTCTAGGAAGGCACTAAGATGCATGCAGTGTTACCAGTCCTAGCCTTAGGTGACACAATGAGAAAGGGGATCATAGACACGGGAGCTGGGGTTAGTGTGCTGAGCCATGCAGTACTACAGACCTGGGGAAACCCACCTGTTGAGACCGCTCGTTTTAATGTCACATTAGCAAACGGCATGAGAGTGAAGCCATTCGAGGTACTTAAAAACTGGCAGTGAAAATCATAGGTGTCCAGTTCTCTGTCGACTTTATAGTCATGAAGGGGGTGGACTACGATATCCTATTAGGCCGACCCTGGATGTGCAATGCCAGAGTTATCGAAGATTGGGATAACGGCTTGATATTCTTAGGCAACAGGACGGAAGCTGTGAAGGTAGAGATGTACACTTGGAAGACCTCACTAGTAAACTTGGATGCCATCTCCACGATGCTCAAGGGTGACGCTCAAGTCAAGAAGTCTTATGGGTCCTTGACCAAGTATATCCCATGCCCAGAGGATGAGAAGGATTGGATGCATGTCCTTACTACAGTCAACCTGCCGTTCTTGGAACAAGAGGTGTATAAGCAAGCCATCAAGATGATGGGGACGACTGATGGCATGCCCTCTGTACCAGTTTGCATGATGGAGTGAACCCTTCTTGGGAGACCTTAGCCCGTCACTTTCCAAGTGCCAAGCAATAAGAGAGAACTCCAAGAGGCTCTGGAATACTTAACAGACAAGCTAGCTGTCAATTTAGCAACAAACTTCAAACCACTCAAGGATCTCTTAGGCGAATCCAAGTGGCAATGGACTAGGGTGCATGACTTGAACCTTATGTACAACTGGGCCCTAGTCCCTGATCAATGACAAGAGATATACCAAGCCCTAGGAGACGATGAGTAGTCTGATGTAGAGGACTCTGACAACGAGTACGAAGACTGCCAATCCTTCAGTGATTGAAGTGACGGTGAGATAGACACGGTAGAATACGACACAGAGGGACATGAAATAAAACAAATATGGGCAGACTCCAAGCCATAAAAGAGAAGTGTCTGTAGGATAGAGCAAGGAATCATGAGTATGGATTGTGATCGCGCTTGGTTAGAACACGTAGGAGCCATAGACCTTGAGCAAGCAGGCCTAGCTCAACCAGGAGCGACACCGGTGCTAAGGGCAAAATCACCATCTGAACTGCGACCACCAGGGAAGACCCCCTCTTCTACTGAAGACAACGAGTTTGACTCTGAGTTGGAGTTAAGCTCGAATAGTGACCCATAAATACCTAGGCCACCCAAGACCCAATGCACCAACGGGGACCTACCCGTCCACCTGAGGCGCAGATGGTTGAAGCAGGGAAGGGCAAACCAACCCAAGGATACACGAACAGATAAACAGTGAAAACCACGGGACCTCCTTAAACGATTTATGAAATTCAAGAAAGGAGATAGGGTAGTGATCTTGTTGGGTGCCAAATGTCAAGGGAAAATGAGCGAACCAATCGAGGGACCATCCAAGGTCAAGGAGGTGAACTTAGCCTAGGAAGGGGAGACACCCCAACCAGCTTCATTGCCGATGACTTGACTGAGGAAGAAGAAATGAGTCTTGTCGCTCTCTTGCGAGGGTACGTAGACATATTTTCATGGTCCCTGGCAGAGCTTAAAGGGGTAGACCCGAGTGTAGTGACTCATAATATACCCATGACACTAGACGCAACACCGGTGAAGCAGCGACCGTACCCAATGAATCCAAAGCACGCTCATGCTGTCAAGGAATAGATTGATAAGCTGATGAGAGCAAGATTCATTTATGAAATTGAGCACATGGAGTGGGTATCAACCATAGTCATCGTGATGAAGAAAAATGAAAAAAATAGAGTGTGCGTCAATTACAAGAAGGTGAACGCTGCTACTAAAAGGGATAATTATCCATTGCCATACACTGAGCACATGCTTGAAAGAGTGGTGGGCAAGGAGGCCTACAATTTTCTGGATGGCTTCTCAGGATACAATCAGGTGCAAGTGCATCCTACCGACAAGCATAAGACTGCCTTTACCACCGAGTGGGGCATCTTTGCTTACATAGTCATGCCTTTCGGGTTGACTAATGCCCCTACCATATTCCAATGTCTCATGTACACCATATTTAAAGACATGCTTCGCAAGGAGTTGGAAGTCTTTGTCGATGACCTCTGTGTTCACTTGACTTGAATGGAACACTTAAACAAACTCCAAGCAGTCTTTGAGCGGTGTCACCTATATCATCTCTCCTTAAACCCCTTGAAATGCCAATTTTGGGTGAAGCATGGATGCATCCTCGGCCACATGGTGTCAAAGAATGCCATTGCCAATGACTTCTTGGTGGTTTGTGCTGAATTACACATTGATAGCCAGACCTTTATACAAGCTACTGATTGTCTTTGAATGGACTGAAGCATGCTAACGAGCATATGAAGAGCTGAAGAAGGCTCTAACCATAGCATCAATTCTACAAGCCCCGGATTGGACCATAACCTTCCACGTGCATATCGATGCTTCTAAATTTGTTGTGGGGGCAATGTTATGCCAACTTGGCGAGCACAACCTAGACTATCCAATGAGCTTTGCTAGCAGACAACTCATGCAGATGAAAATGAACTACTTGACGATAGAAAGAGAGGGCTTGGCCATGGTGTTTGCTGTAAGGAAGTTTTGGCATTATTTATTGGCTACACCCTTTACCTTCTTTGTGGACCATCAAGCCTTGCTATATCTAGTGAATAAACCTTGCACTACAGGATGCATAGCTCGGTGACTCCTTCTGCTTTTGGAGTTTGACTTCTCTGTGGTTGTACGGAAGGGAAAATAGCCAAGAAGGCGGAAGAATGCCCAAGTCGAGAAGGCAAAAGAATGAATAAAAAAGCGAGAAGAAGATGGAAAAGGAGCAAAGACACGCAAGCAGCCTCTAAAGCTAAGCCGGGGCCAAAAGCGTAATTTTAAATAAAAGGCGCCTCAAAAACTCCAAAAACTCTTGTAAAAGAGCACCAGGCTCCCCCCTGTGTCAGTTGTTAAAGAATAGACGGGTATAGACTTAGGGCATGAAGCAAGAAGAGGAAATTAGAAAAAGGGACCTTGCCACAATAGCCGGTCATGTAAAAAGGGATGGGTGCCCATGGGGTTTTAGGGTTTGTAAATATAAAGTTCAAAAAGTGAATAGAAGCTCATTCTTTGGTGTGTGGCTAACAAGAGCTCTTCTCTTCTTCTCCTCTTCTTGCTTGTGTGTGCTCTTGAGAGAGGGAGTGTGAGAGTGTGAGGGAGTGAGTGTGTGAGAGTGAGTCAAGCAGGTGAAGCTCTTCACCATATCCTCTTCTCTCCTTCTCTTCTCTTTTCTTGCATGCGTAGCTATGGTGAATGGAGCTTGGAGATGGAGGAGGCTTGAGGATGCTTGAGCTAGCACCTAGGATCGTGGAGCTACCGGTGTGTGCAAGAGAGAAGGCAACTCATGTCGGCATCAAGGTAAGCTCACTACACTTGTAGGATCGACGGCGCGTCGACTATGTGAGAGGTAGCCATTAGAGCTCGCTTGGAACACTTGAAACAATAAGTGGTCCGTGGGTCTTGGCGATTGAGCAAAAGCTCCCACAATCGTCTTTGCCTTCTCCTCTATTGTCACAATGGCATCTTTGATTCCAAGTCGGACCCTTTAGCACGTTCATCGGTGCTTTATTCATCGCCTTCCATAGGACTTTCCCAATGCTTGATGAAGACGGTATTGGCATTTTCTAAAGCAACGCGCCCTCCTCCAATCGGCAATTCACCTTTTAAGCTAAAAAATCCTCCATCAATAGTGCCACCTTCATGCGATTCACATAAAGCTTGTGGCTTTTTCCACAGGAAAAGATCAAGAAAAGCTTGTATTATTTTCGATATCTTGACATCAATGTTTAAGTCAATCATGTTGCCATTCATGTTGTTCATCATCACCATCGCCCTACAATTCTTCTAACATCGATCATCATCGCTTTCAAATATGTACATCAAAAATCATCTTTTTTTTAAATTCCATCGGCTTCAAACATGATCATATTGGCACCAACTTCCAAGCATCTTTCAGCTCTTCTAATAAGAGCATGTATATCTCTCTGTAGCTATTGGAAAGAGGCATTCTTTGCATTTGAAGATTCGCATCAACTGTAAGTTCTCCTCGAGAAGATCTAGAGTGCTAGCACTCAGCTTCACAACATCAAACCCAACATCAATACAATCCTTTGAACTTCAAGACATTTACAAAATATCCAACTATCTCCAAGATATCCTGGATGTAGCATGTGCCTCTGTTTTCTATCATTAGACATTGACAAGGTCTCTCAAGGCATGCATCAATGTCCTCCAGAATCCGAAACTAGCGATGACCGTAGAGCTCTTTTAACATGAGCCATTCATCATCACGCAAACTGCAAGCCTTTCCATTGGCTATGACAAGATCTCTGCACCTACCTTGCTTGGATATAGTAACAATGTAAGGCATAGGAACAGCACTTCCATCACCAGTGAATACTGTTACGGTCAGAGTTTGAAAAGTAGTAAATAGCAATGGCAATTGACAAATACATAAAGTAACTGAGGCTTTTTTTTTAAAACCGAAATACGAGAGTATACTTATATTGACCATGACAAATGTCCACAATGATGGAGTCATTACATGCTTTGTGATTTCCCAATTCTCATGAGCGACTACCTCATCTGACTTCTGCTACTGCCATTACAACTCTATGAAACATAGAATCACCAAACATGATGGGGTGTTCACACCTCTCTACCCTTCCAAACTTTGAACATATCTTTTGTGTTTCAACCATACTGAAAATTTCTTCATGTTTCTTCCATAAACTCTCTTCATAAGCTCAAATATTGGTGTGCAAACGTTTGGAGTCTTTAAAATGATCATTCTCTTCATATGAACATGTTCTTCCATGCAATGTGCCCTTGCAAAAATATACCTTAGAATACAACTTCATGCTCATCCACTCATAATTTGAGATCAAATGCAATGTTGAATCCATGATATGCAACCAATCAAACGATGGTCACACAAAAATTATGAATGCACTGAGGAGAAAGTGCCTAGCCTAACTACAGGTGCTCGTGCGTCATGCAAATGCAAACACAAAAGATACACACACAATAGAAAAAAAAAAACCTAATGACGTTGACTAATATGTTCAAATTCTTGGTGAAAAACTCCGCCCTCAAGTTTCCAGTGGTGGATGCATAGCATCACAACATCTGCCCCCTCCAAACCTACACATCCTCCGGATGGGCCACAGCTACCCATCCTCATCACCACCAAGCTCGACAGTCAATGCAATCTCTTCATCTTTTGTAAAAGCATCTGCAATTTCCACGCCTTCATCTTCATCATCTCTTGGCTCAAGTCCATCATAAATCTCATCATCTAACTCCTCGACTACATAGACTACATCATCTCTTCTCTTGAGTAGTTTGATTCTCTTCTCCCTGCAATCAGAATCTGCAAGGCCATACTATCAAGCTTTGTCAAGGAATATGTAACATTGTCATGGACATGTTGCACTAAATAGGGCCCAAACCATCATCTGGAAACCTTGCGAATTGCACTATACTGGTTGTCTAGACTGCTGCCATAGACTAACACCCAATCTCCTTCCTTAAATTCTTTAGGTCTCATTTTGTGTCTACTATCAAAGTGGTCTTTGTTGTGAATCCTGGCTTCTTTGAGCTTTTGAATTTCTCTCTCAATATCTTCAGGTCTTCTCTCCAACTAACGTATACAAAGAGCTAGAAGATCTTCTCTAGTCATCTCTTCTTGCCGCCATGGCAAAGCAATCCAAGTAAGTGTACAAGTCTCTATAAGAATGACTGCCTTCTTTCCATTTATTAACTCGATTGGCATATAACCTGTAGTCACACTATGAGTAAGGCGATCAGCCCATAAGGCATAAGGCAACAACCTAGGTCACTCCCTGACCCATCCACCGCATGCTTTGGCCAAAGATTTCACAATCAATGGATGGCCTCTTTCGCTCTTCATGTTGCCTTTTGGATTATATGCCGAAGTCAAAGCAACCTCTATCTACAGAAATTTTTCCAATACATCCATATTTGCAAATAACATCTTCCAACAGAAACTTACAAATCATTGAAATAGACTTTGTCTCCATAATGATCTTCCTTCCACTTGATTTGTGAGATCTTCTCGTGCCAAAACAATGTAACGCTTCTGCCATAAACCAACAAGCATAGTAATCAAATTAAGAACCCACTTGTAATGAATACATAGTAAGTAGGTAGGATGAAGCTCATCTCTATGCATCACTAAAGAGAACAACTAACAATCAGGGCATGTCTCAAAAAACTGTGAGATATATTTCTACATGCCTTTCCACCAATAACGCTCTTTGATCTTCTCATAGGTCACCCAAACAGCTCGATGCCCAGCCCAAAGACTTTCATGGAATTCTTTCATGATCTGCACCTGTGAAGCTCTATCACAGACAACCATCAATGGATGTCCTCTTCGCTTTCGTGGATGCTTCCAAAGTAGCCCACTTTGCAAGAAGAAACCATAAGCTTTTCTCCTGATCTTCTTGAAGTCTGCATCAGACCATCCATTCTGTCTAGTCATAGTACTCAAATATTTACCAATCTGTAAATACTCTCATGTATATAAAGACTCATCAAATCATTCCAAAGCAAACACATGACAAATATGATCAGCATGCATTGTTGAAATATTAGTGCCATCATTAGCATCATCAATGCAATAAAAAACCATATCATAATACATTTTTCGTGAAACCATATCAGCTTCTGGGTTGTCTTTACCTGCTATGTGCCTGAACTCAGGATTCATGGATTTCATATACCCAATCCACCTAAGCATGGTAATATCTAGACTGGAACAACTCGTAATCATACCTAGAAGAGGCAAAAAATCAGTCTCAACTACAACAACATCACCAATGAAGTACTCCCTATCATTTTTGAGAGCCGTGATAACTCCCAAGAGCTCTCTCTTAACCTATGAATACCTACATTGCCGCTCGTTTACGACTTTTTCCCCAAACCTAATGGCATACCTATTGCCATCTGCATCGTCTTGGCCAACAACCCATCTAATGCTGATAGGACTAGTATCAATAGTAAGAACAATAGGTCTCCCACACTCATAATTTGGCTTTCAAAGAGTCGGAGAAACTCTCAATAATTTCTTCAATTTTTGCATGGCTTTAGTATGTTTTATCTCCCAAGAAAAACATTTCCCTTTTCTCAAGAGCTGATAGAGATCATTTGCAATATGAGCAAAATGAGAAATCTAAATAAGATAAAACACACAAGCTCCAAGAAACCTGCGAAATAGAAGAGTACGTTGCCGCAATCTTCTCTATGGCATCAACCTTCACAGGAGAAGGATTCCTGCCATAATATCCACACATATGTCCAACAATCAAAGCTTCTCTGGCTCCAAAAATGGACTTCAACCCTGACAAGGTCAAATTCACTTCCTCCAGTCTGCAAAGAATCCTCTCAACATCTCTAATATCACTACAAGGAAAGAGAGGTATAGCAATGGAGGGTAGCAACGTAGGAATAGTGGCATCGCTATTTGTGTAGCATTTGCGACGCAAATAGCGACACCCCACAGGGTAGAAAAACAGGGCCGAAACCTGAGCGCGTCTCATTTCGCGCATTTTCGTGAGACATTTCGAGAGGGAGAGCGAGAGAGAGCGCGACTGTTTTGCATAGAGGGTGAGAGAAGGAGAGGAAGAAGGCTTGCCGTCACCGCCGCCGCCGTTCCCGAAGGAGAGGAGGAGCCTTCATCACGAAGAGGAGCCGCCAAACCCTTACCATATCTTTACGGTGAGTCCATTCTCTCCTTCTTTTGCTTGTTTAGGGTTTAATTCTCTCCTTCTTTTGCTTGTTTAGGAGAGGAAATGAAAGAGAAAGAGAGGGAGAGAGAGAGGGAGCGAGAGAAAGAGAAAGAGAGGGGGAGGGGGAGAGAAAGAGAAAGAGAAAGAGAAAGAGAAAGAGAGGGAGAGGGAGGGGAGGGGGGAGGAAATGAGAGAGGGAGAGAAAGAGAAAGAGAGGGAGAGGGAGAGGGATGGGGAGGAAATGAGAGAGGGAGAGGGAGGGAGAGTGCATTCTCTCTCTCTTTTACTTTTGCTTATATGATTTGTGTATATATATTGAGAGAGGGAGAGGAAATGAGAGAGAAAGAGAGGGAGAGGGAGAGGGAGAGAGAGGAAATGGGAGAGGGAGGGGGAGGGAGAGAGAGAGAGAAAGAGAGGGAGAGGGAGAAGGAGGGAGAGGGAGGAAATGGAAGAGGGAGGGGGATGAAATGAGAGAACGAGAGGGAGGGAGAGTGTATTTTCTCTCTTTTTTATTTATATTTTGTATAATTTCTATATAATGAGAGAGGAAGAAGAAATGAGGGAGAAAGAGAGGGAAATTAAAGAGAGGGAGAGGGAGGAAATGGGAGAGGGAGGGGGAGGAAATGAGAGAGGGAGAGAGAGGGAGAGGGAGAGGGAATGAGAGAGGGAGAGGGAGAGGGGGGGAGACGAAAACATAATAGGGAAATGAGAGACAGAGAGGGAGGGAGAAGAAATTAGAGAAGGAGAGGAAGAGATAAAAAGGAAATGAGAGAGGGTGAGGAGAGAGAAAAAAGAGACAATGAGAGGAGAGAGAAAAAGAGATAAGATGTTAAACATAATAGGCAAAGAGAGAAAGAGAGGGTGTGGGTGAGGGTGAGGGCGAGGGAGGGAGAGGAAATGAGAGAGGGAGAGGAAGAGAGAAAAGGAAATGAGAGAGGGAGAGGAGAGAGAAAAAGAAATGAGAGAGAGAGAGGAGAGAGAAAAAGAGAGAGATCATTAAACTTAATGAAAAAATAGAGAGTCAAGGTGAGGGAGGGAGAGGAAATGAGAGAGGGAGAGAAAGAAAGAAATGGAAACGAGAGAGGGAGAGGAGAGAGAAAAAATGAGAGGGAGAGGAGAGAGGAAAATAGAAAAATTTATTAAATCTAATAGAGAAAGAGAAAAAGAGAGGGTCAAGGTGAGAGAGAGAGGAGAGAGAAAAAGAGAGAAAAATCATTAAACCTAATAGGGAAAAAAAGAAAGAGAGGGTGAGGGCGAGGGAGGGAGAGGAAATGAGAGAGGGAGAGGAAGAGAGAAAAGGAAATGAGAGAGGGAGAGGAGAGAGAAAAAAATTGAGAGAGAGAGGAGAGAGAAAAAGAGAGAAAGATCATTAAACCTAATGGGAAAAGAGAGAAAGAGAGGGTCAGGGTGAGGGAGAGAGAGGAAATGAGAGAGGGAGAGAAAGAAAGAAAGGGAAAGGAGAGAGGGAGAGCAGAGAGAAAAAGGAATGAGAGAGAGAGAGAGGAGAGAGAAAAAGAGAAAAAGATAATTAAACCCAATGGGAAAAGAGAGAAAGAGAGGTTCAGGGTGAGAGAGGAAGAGGAAACGAGAGAGGGAGAGAAAGAAAGAAAGCAAAATGAGAGAGGGATAGGAGAGAGAAAAAAATGAGAGAGGGAGAGGAAATGAGAGAGGGAGAGGAGAGAGAAAAAGAGGAAAAATTATTAAATCTAATAGAGAAAAAGAGAAAGAGAGAGCTAGGGTGAGGGAGGGACAGGAAATGAGAGAGGGAGAGAAAGAGAGAAAGGGAAATGAGAGAGGGAGAGGAGAGAGAAAAATGAATGAGAGAGAGAGAAGAGAGAAAAAGAAAATCATTAAACCTAATAGGGAAAGAGAGAAGGAGAGGGTTAGGGTGAGGGAGGGAGAGGAAATGAGAGAGGGGGAGAAAGAGAGAAAGGGAAATGAGAGAGGGAGAGGAGAGAGAAAAAAATGAGAGAAAAAAGAGAAAAATCATTAAACCTAATAGAGAAAGAGAGAAAGAGCGGGTGAGGGTGATAGAGGGAGAGGAAATGAGAGAGGGAGAAAGAGAGAAAGGGAAATGAGAGTGAAAAGGAAATGAGATGGAGAGGAGAGAGAAAAAGAAATATGAGAGAGAAGAGGAGAGAGAAAAAGGAATGAGAGAGAGAGGAGAGAGAAAAAGAGAAAAAATCATTAAACCTAATAGGGAAAGAGAGAAGGAGAAGGTTAGGGTGAGGGAGGGAGAGGAAATGAGAGAGGGGAAGAAAGAGAGACTGGGTACTTGGCACTATGATACTAGAGTACTAGGTGCTAGATACTAAGATGCTATGATATTATGTGCTAGGTACTAAGTACTAGGTACTAAATACTAGTGTTCTATGATACTATATGCTAGGTCATAGAAAAAGAGAGAGATGGAAGGAGAGGATAACAATCTAAGAAAATAAAAGAATGATAACAAAAACAAATTGTTTGTTATAACGTAGACAAAATGGAAAACGAAGAAGATCCTATTGTTCAAGATCGCGAGGCGTATCTTTATCAGCGTGTCCCATGTCCTTGCTCTCAATGCAAGATGGCAATTAGACGAAAACCCTGATTGTCTATAGAACACATACGATGATTTGGCGAGTTTCAATCTGAGATCATTGATCAGACGATTATGGATTTTCATCAAACGGTAATTTGAAGTTAATATCAATCATGCATTGTACTTGCAAGCTAATTGAATACCATATACAATAAGATTGGGTCTCGCTGGAAAATTTTCTATCCAGGGAGGTGCTGTCTCGGTCTGCACTCAACTTCTTACAGTGTGTGGCTTGTAGTCCTTGTCAACTACAATATCCCTCCATGGCTTTCTACGAAGAAAGGACATCTCATCCTTAGCTTACTCGTCCCCGACCGCAACAAAGTCAAAAATATGGACGTGTATCTTCGTCCATTAGTCGATAAGCTTAAGATTTTATGGGAGGAGGGGGTCACCGTGCAAGATATGAGCAGGTGCTATGGTCGACGAGGATCAGCCAATATTCGAGCCATTTTCATGTGGACGATGCATGACTTTCCGGGATTCGGAGAGTGCTCAGGTAACCAAGCCTCCGTTCTCATTGGTAATATCTATATTTTATCTTGTTCAAGCAAGTATTCACTGGGTCGTGGTGTTGGAACACGTTTGGTTACCTCAGGTTATCATGCATGTCCATTGTGCGGGCTCCCGAAGGTCACGAGCCATGAAGAATATGGTATATCAGGGACACGCTGCTTTCTTGCCAGAGGATCATGAACTCAGGGAAGGTTTCCTTGGATGACCTCCAACACGTATGAACGCCGCAAGCTTGTACGAGCTGAAAATGGTCCATGTGGAATCACATCCAAACGGAATGCGGCGGTTCTCAGTTTTCTACGAGGTACCATATTGGACCCACTTACAAGTCAACCACTTGTTGGATCCCATGCATATTTTCAAGAATATGGGCAGTTTGCTATGGGACCACATCATAGGAAAGAGAGACACTATAGGGGCACGAATGGATTTAAAGGAGATAGGTAAGATGGAGGCGCTTTAGTCGCAGTCGAATGCTGATGGTCACGTGCAGCTTCCTCGCGCTCCTTGGATTTTGTCCACTAAAAAAGAGCGCATTGTGAAGCAAGTAATCTAGTCTATCCACACTCCGACGGGTATGATGCATTCTCTTAGGTCTGCATTTTCTAAAGACGGCCAATTATCAGGGCTAAAATCCCATGACTGGCATAAGATATGTCAGGTTTGTACTATGAATGGATTGTAATTGGCATGCGCATTTTGTTATTTGGAGTGTAGCCATTATTCATAATGCTTTCTCATTTGTGGCAGTTTGTACTACCGATCGCGATCGCAGGATGTCTTACCAAAGAAATACACGGGGCCATTTACAGGTTGTTGACTTTGATGCAATGGATCTCACAGAAGGAGATTAAGACATCCTCTATTGAATCCGCGAGGCAGGGAGCAGTGGAGACGGTCTGTCTCTTTGAGAAATACCTGCCCACCAGCATGCTCATGATACAAATCCACCTTCTTATGCATCTTGTAGATGAAGTGGAGATTGCTGGACCTATCCATACGCGATGGATGTTCTTCTTGGAGTGCTTCATGAAAACCCTAAAAGGATTTGTGCGACAACGAGCTCGGCTAGAAGGTAGTGTGGCTGAAGGTGTGTTGGTGTCTGAGGTGCTAGTGCATATTTCACAATGGCTACCAATGGTGGATCCAGACAATGAAATGCTATGGTCGCTGAAGGATGATGATAGACTGACTGGAGATGTGGTGGTTGGAAATGGGGTAGAAAAAAGAATGGATGCCTCAATGGAGGAGAAGGTGAATCGCTTTTGTATGTTGCACCATGCCTCTATGGAGACGTGGCTCGCCAAGTACCAGATTGCTAGGCAAGATCGAGAGGAAGCGCAAGCTAAATTCCAACGTAGTACGCGTCATCGACGGATTCGATATCCCGAAGGCATGGAGGAGATGCCGCAGTTCATGTCAACACGATGGTTGCATGGAGCTTTGACCGCAGCGTCTTGCGAAGGGACAGAGGTCTCAATGGAGGAGTGGGAATTCTCGAGGGGATGTAGTCCAAAGATGATGAGGAGTTTAGAATCTGTCGTATCTAAATTTTATATGCGACATCTAATTTGAGTGTTTCAATGTACAGTACAAAATATATAGTGTAGCATGGTCGCATGGATGGCATTTTCGCATGGAGCGTATTGACAAAATGTGCTCCACAATGGACTGTGGTATCATGGTAAGGTTCGAGCAAGAGAGCTGGTGATGAGCAATGGATCCAAACACGGTTGTGGATGAGATGGAGTATTTTGGAAACTTGCAAAGTATTGTTATGGTGGATTACCATAGCTTCTCCATGATACTATTTGATGTGCAGTGGTTCAAAGTGGTACTTGGAGGAGCTGGAGCAACAGTTCGACGAGGTCCATTTGGATTTCTCGAAATAGATTCCGAAAAAAAATGGACGGATTTGCGTGACACCTTTGTGTTGCCGGCCCATTGTGAACAGGTGCATGGACTCATTTGTTTGCTAATTGTATTACGACATGGTTTATGTCACAATGGTTTGAACTCTCTTGTACATGTTTGTGAATAGATAATCTTCTATCCAAACCCCCGACAACCTTGATGGTGGTATGCTATACCTTCAACTCCTCGAAGTGCGAGAGTATATGATAAAAGCGATGTTTCGAGCATAGATGAAGATAATATGCAAATAGAGGGGTCGATATTGCAAGGGATGGAGGTCGTCAAAAGCTTGGAGCCATCATCGGCTAACAATGATGGAAATATAGGAGTCCAAGAATTCTTTGAGAATGAGGTGGACTCATTTTTTTGTGGTCACATGTCTATCGACCTTCCAGTGTATGCGGAGTTGTGTCAAGAGATTAACATGGGACCATAGGATACTTCATACTTGGAGCATCCACTTACTCAATTCGTTGACCAATCGCTTATAAGGGTACATAAGATATGCATTTTAAGTGAGATTTGTTTTAATGATTTATATTACTGTGCTTTGTATGATTTAAATTGATTATTCTAACATCATTTTTTATCTGTGCAAGTGACATTTTCAGGATGAGTCGAGGGATGAGCGATGAGGAGTTACATGACATCTTCACACGCATGTCTCCAAACCAGATCGTGAGATTCAAATATATGGCAGACCAGGAGCTGTCTCGGTCTTCATTAGGACACTCTCCTAGATCTACTTTAGTGCAATTGGATGCTTCGGCTTCGAGCAGACAAGCTCGACGCTCCAGACTTGGGCGAGAGGGAGGGAGTGCTTCGAGGTCAGGGGGATGCTGCAGAGATACAGAGGTAGTGAGCCCACAGTCGACACGGGATAAAGGTGCGACTCCTCGCTCTCGTGGCCCTTCCAGGGAGCGTGGCTTAGGCTCAGGTGGATGTTGTGGAGACACGGACGCAGTGTCTCTGTCTCGTCGTTCAGCTGGAGCTGCGTCACCTCAGGGATTTGTCACACCTGTGGGGATGTCTACTCCAGTTACTCCGGCTTTTACTCAGTCGTCAACAGTAGCAGGTGGCGCCCCTGTGGGTGCCACTCCGAGAGATATTATCCCGATCGGTACACCAGATGCATAGGGGTCTCTTGGATATGCCCAGGAGCGTGGACGCAAATGGGAGAGGACCCATCTTAGGCAGACTCTAGGGGGATATGGATATCTAGTCGATGGTAGGTCAGGAGCCATCATCATGAATGATGAGGGGAGGAGGGTGATGGCTCGCATGAGAGAGTTGTGCCAACAAGTTTTTTGGCACAACATCTTGGATCATTGGAAGAACATACCAGAAGGGAGCAAGGACTACATAGTAGCATCCTTGCATGAGGAGTTTCCGATGCCAGCCTCAGTAGATAGATTCTCTACGGGCTGGATGATGGATTGCATGCGTGCATACATGTCACACAAACAATCCGACGCACGCAAGGCAATCAAGAGTGGGGTTGCAAAGCCTGAGTGGTTAGATGCAGATGATTGGCGCCGACTGAGGGAGGAGGCTACAGATTCTCCAGGACGTTGAAGTCAGCAGCGCGAGGCGGCGAGGGCATGACTCGAGGCCAGAGTGATCCATCATCTTGGGAGTGGCGGCCACAGGACATATTTGGAGGACTTTGTAAGTTTTTCTTTTGTTTTGCTCGTGTATTTTTTTGCAATATTCTTTGTACTAACAATCATGTTTCTAACTGTTAGCATTTTGTTTTCTTTGCAGCACTCCATTACAAATCGTGATCCGACTGGCCTTGAGACTCGATATACAGAGAGGCATGGTCTCACTTCATTGATGGACTGATTGTATAGATGCGGCGGCCCTGTAAGCCACTCATCTTTCTTGTTCGAAGTTACCATGTTTAATTAGAATGCATTATTGTATGGCAGACTGATGTGTTGTTTCTTTTTCGGCAGAGTCCGTTTGATGCTCCTTTGCGGTGGGACGAGCTTTTGGGGGACAAGGATATGTAGCTCGCCCTTGGATCCCTGGAGCTCACACACCTTTACTTTTGAGTCGCTTGATCTATATAGACATTTTCTATGTATTAGTGATATCTTGTCATGATTGTACCAATTGCTTATTATGCGATCATGTATTTATTTCATGTATCAGTGTTATGATTTCAATATACATTGTTTTTGTTTGCAAGCACATTGTACACAGTGCAAAAACTATCTTGTATGCCTATGCCCTACCACAAAAAATAATAATTCTCTGTTACCGTCACTATTAGCATCGCAAATTTTACTGCTCGCGTCGTTATTGGTGTCGCAAACCATTGGTATTGGCGTCAGTATCAGCGTCGCAAATGCAACGCTGATATCGACGCCAATACCAACGCTAACAGCGACGGTGATACCAACTGTTCTATGGCGTCGCCAATAATGGCGCTTTTTGCGACGACTGGGGAAAATTTTGTTATTTGCATTTTCATCGCTTTAAACGTCGGTATAAGGCCTATATCTTGTAGTGTATGTAAAGGCACAAAGAACCTGCATCCATGCTTGTCTAAATAATCAATCCTCTCTTTCTCTAAGCAACCCTTGATAGGTAAGTCATCAATGAAGGGCATGGTAAGCTTAGGAATAAATTCTCATAGAACCTTGTTCATCCCGTTCATCATATGGGCAATGTCTGAATCAATAGTTGCTTGTGGAAGCATACACATTCAGACAAGGTCTAAAGGTATCTTCATCGAGATCAAATCTCTACTCTCAAGGGCAAGCTGGAATTGATCATATCCGGAATAAAGATCGTCGAGTGAATATATAGCACATCCAGAAAAAGCTTCAACAAACTCATTCACAATAGGTCTTGCACCAACATTTCGAATAGTGACCTTGTTTACTAGCTATAGGTCCTGTATGAATCTAAGTGACCCATTCTTCTTAGGAACTGTGAACCATCCGTTAGAATATGGGGCTAAAGATGGCTCTAAAATCCCCATCCTGATCCGCGCATTCAAAAGCTCCACTAATTTGGGAAAGTGAGTCCTTGGAATAGGAATAGGCCATAGATTCCAAGGGACATGCGGAATGGTAAAAATAACCATAGGCGTCACAACCCTAGGATCAATGCATCCAATCTCATGTGGGAAAAAGTAAACGTTTTTCCATGTCTGCATAACATCTCTTCAAAACATCTTACCTCTTTAAGAAGCAGAAAATCTTCGGTCCCAATCTTCATTTCTTTCAATGTCCCAGCTGAAAACTTATGTTTGATACCTGCAAGATCTCGTAAAGGAGGTTGTGAAGCAGCTCTCCTAACCATCTCATCACTGTCCAAAGGTAGAGGTCTTGCAACTGGTCTAACCTTCTTGTCAACTGTCTTATATTCTGGCTTCATTGCTACAACCTAAAAATTTCAACCCTCGTTGAAAATACCCTGGTAAACACAAATTTTGATGTGTATAAATAGCAACATCCAACTCTTTTTACTGAAATATGTCACTAAATAATACTTTTTGCTGAGATTCCTCAACACTCAAATTCTTTTGAAGCATGAAATAAGAAATTTCACAATACATCGCTAGAGAATGGACCTGTGTAAGACATATGACAACTCTTGATTGTTAGTATTCATCAATACCGAAAGTTCTTCCATGGTATCTGAGCATGAAAGGCCATCATAGAGGCCATCTATCCTATCTTCTTCCTGTGCAAAACACCTGAAAGAATCAGTTATTTTTCTTTTCTTTTTACATATTGTTGTCTGGCAACTCTAGGCATATCAGAAATATGCTAAAAACATAAAGTACTTTCAGTGGATACACCATAAACACATGAGAAAAAATTGCCACTACCAGAAAGCGAGAGCTTCCCCTGACTCGTACCACTATCGTCTCACAAGACAGTGGTACTTAACAAAAATCTGGCTCTCCTATTGGAAGAGGGGAATCCCTCAAAGAATCCTCATTCTGCTGATGGTTGATACAAATGGTCATGAACTGGACAGCTCTCTTTCCATCCTTGCTTTGAATCTGTGCATAGGCCGACCCATCATCCAGAACCTTAGTGTCTCCATGCAAGACTCACCAATAAATGGCTATCCCAAAATAATAGGATAAAAACAAGAGTTTTGCACAAAGAAATGATAAGACCCACCCACATCTCCAATAGGAATCTTTAGGTTTGGACAAGCAGTATACAAATCTCTTGCAGTGTTGTTGACCACACACATGTGCCAACAACACCACGATCCACATCAACTGGCCATCTACCAGTATCATATAAACCTCACACTATGACATTAATCTCGGAGCCATGATACAAAAGAGCAACACAAGGAGTCCATCTCGCCAAGCTGGACTACAGTCTCTGTAGTCACACGAGCCCAATGACTACGAGAAAAATGGCTATGAGGCACCAATTTAGGTGCATCTTCGCTCTCATCATACTGTACAGACTAAAGCAAAGGATGAAGAGACTTCCTAGATTGCATACATAGAGCTCCATTTCTAGACTCCTCAATAGTCTCTTCATTAGAATCAATCTCCTCAATCTACAACCCATAGAGAATAGCCTCAACAATAGCAAAAGCCTCTTGATGGATCATATCCTATGTTAGCTCTTCAATAACTTGTCGTTTTCTTTTTATGATGTCAATGATAACATCATGAAATTCTCTTTTGGCAATCCCCAAGACTTCTCCAAGAGTAAATTCAATTTGCAATTAAGAATCCAATCCTCAAGTAACTTTTTCAAGTCCGTGGTCATCTCAATGTCAGATAGCAGCTTGAATCTAGGTTGCTTTTTTGGCTTTGGATTCTTTGTCTTTGGGGCCTTTTGATCTTCTTGTACTTTTGGCTTTTGTACGTCAACCATACTCTGCTCTGGTCCTAAAGAACAAGGCTAAAGAACTGGATCACTCCTCATAGTCACACTCTTCGATCCTTCAGGTTGATCATTATCTCTTTTTTGCTTTTCTTCAACAAGCGTTTCAAATCCTTGAGATTTCGCAATGTAAGCATAGATAGAAAAGACATCGACGCGATCATACCATCTAGCCCCTTTTCAGATTGCATCTCCTATGGTTGAAAGTTTGGATGATGAAGCTTGGCCTTTCTTTTCTGCATGTAGTGCATAGGACCATAAAGGAGATTTATCCTTTGGCAACTGCTCCAATTGAAGACCATAGGCAGAGCTTCTCTGGCCACCTCTTGCATCACATAAGAAGAACACAAAAGAGACGACTCCAATAATTTTTTCATTCCTCCTTTGCCAAAATTTGGTTTAATCAGTTGCTCTATATCTCTGAAACATATCATCTTATCCTTCCAAACCACCAACTTCAACATTTTCACCTCTTCAAATTCTTGACAGTCCTTCCACTCATGGTCTAGACTATCGCACCACATGCAACGATAAACACGATCATTTTTTGAAGAATTCATAATAGTAGAAGAGGTTGGGGCAGAAACTAGGGCTAGGTTAAGTGGTTGTTGTTCTCTTCTGGTCATCTTAATTTGAAGATCTTTCAAGTTCTTTGAAATTTCCTCCACCATATCTTTGACAGTCAGTTTGGCAGATGGTCTAACAATCGCAACAAGAATAGGCATAGGCATAGACACAGAATTAGAAAGAGGTGAAGAAGTGGAAGGAGAAACAGGAGAGGTAGGAGAAGACATTACTAGAGGTGTTTGCATGTCGTTCGACGCTGACTAATATGTTCAAATTCTTGGAGAAAAACTCTGCCTAGGTTTGCAAAGGTGGACGTGCAGCGTCATATGATCTTTAGGTATTGTTAGGTTAGAGCCTGATTCATGTCATTTTAGGGGACCAAAATGGAACTATGCCCTACGAACAGAGAGGTTAGTGGTACATCCCTCTCATTTCCCATTCTCTTTGAACCAAGTGCAGCATGGGTCTGCTTTGGCTTAGGTATCTCTGTATAAAGTAGGATAACCAAGTCGCCATGCTAGAATGTTGTCAAGAGACCTTGTCCACTAGGAACCCTGATTTCAGGTCAATCCTCGTGGGTCCGGCCACAAACACTCCGTTGTGAGGTGGACTCGAGAAACCCTAGACAAAAAATGCCGTAACGTTCCATGGGAGTGGCGGGCAGCATCGCTTAGATTCATCTCTCATTGGACTGCTAAAAACGTACTCAAACTAGGCAGGCATGTTACAATTGGTATTAGATCCAACCAACGAATAAAAAAATCAAGATAGGAATAAATCGCGAAGAGTGAAGTCATTTTTTCACTAGAAAATATTTTTTTCTTGCATTCACTTGTGGATTGTTGTTGCTTCTAGACCTACGAGGCATGGAGTAGGTTCCTCATATTTCATATTATGTTTAGGATGGCTATGAACTCTTCAAGTTATCACACATGATCCGACATGATGGGGATCCTTGATCGACTCTACAGCCCTTCACCATTGTATGTTGAAAGGCATTTGACTTGGGGCACAAGTTACTGCTACATAGATGCCAATCAACTCACCTCTCTTCAAAACAATCTGAAGAGACTAAAATGGTTGAAGGACTTGAAGATCATCAAGTTATTTATCTCCCATGAGGCACGCATGAACTTGATCCTACACACATTGGATGCCAGCAAGTAGAACAGAATTAGGGGGTGATCAAAGTATTGCCAGCAGACAGAATTAACATGATGGGGTGAAATGAATGATATGGTTATCAAAAACGGGGATTTCTTAAACTTTCCATGACTTACCGCTTCCTGAGAATCCATTCCCCCAATCCATATTACTATTTTGCCCCTGTAGTTAAATCCAATAGGGAATTATTAACCTGGCATGATGTATCTATTGAGAAGAAAAATCATCCCAGCCAATCTCTATCTATTTTTGAATAATTGTACTTGAGGCTTATGCTTATTTATGGATAAACAATAATTCTATGATTATTCAATTTGTTGCACAGTAGTGATGAAAAATAATTTGTGCATTGATTTAAGTTGTGTAGAGATGTGTAAATGCAATCCTAACACTGAAAGTTTCAATTGAAAACCAAATACAACCCCAAATGTAGAACCAGAGCCTTGTCTCCGACGGAGGCACAAGAGAAGAAGTTTCTTCTCAAACAAGTTAAACCACCTAAATTTGACAAAAAATGGAAGACTATTGAAGCCGTTGCTGAAGTATGGATTGAATCCATGGAAGATTACTTCAGTGCATCAGGAACAGCACCTGTAAACCAGGCTATGATTGCCAAGCTCAAGCTTACCGCTGGTGAGGCTAGGACCTGGTGAAAGCAATGGTGTAAAGACCAAGCAGTCACAAAGCACAATAACTTGGGATAAACTAAAGGAAGTAGTGTAGGGAAGGTACATGCCACCTGCATACAAAACTCAAAAGATGAATGAGTTATTTAAGTTGAAACAGTTGGGCCTATCTCTGGAGACGTACTACTCGAGATGTGTCTCCTTGCTAAAATACGCCTCGACAATGAATACTCCCCAACAAGTCTCGAAGTTTTGTGATGGGCTGAACCCACCAATGAACACTCGATTGGAATCAATGTGTCCTTTGGATTTGCAAGATGCATTCATAGGAGCAGGGCCTATTGCCCAAAAGGTCCCCCAACCAAAGTCCAGGAATAATAGACCTTGGTCTCACAAAGATCAGAATCTAGGGATGTTGAAAGCTTGATTTAAAAGGGCGCAAGGACAGAGTCAAGGCTAATGAAAGAAGCCAAGAGCACATGCAATCAGTGACTTTGTCCCCACTCAAAGAAGTGACCAAAGACTGCAATGTTTTCACTGCAATGAACCTAGGCACTTCAAAAGGGAATGTCCTAAACTTGGCAGAGATCACCATCAAGGAAAAATCAATGGCCAAGCTAGGGCTACCCGTGACCACGGTCGGGCAGCAATGGGAAGGGCAAAAACTTCCAATATCACCACTAAGGGAATCAACAAAGAAGAAGACCCGTCCATGGAAGCTGAGATTGAGAGGGCACCCGTTCATGCCGCTCTCCATAAAAAGGGGTCGAACTGCCAATTTTCGATGATCGAAACACCATCAGATTACCAATGTAAGAAATTAAAAACGCTGATTGACTGTGGTAGCACTCATTCTTTCATTTCACCAGCTTATGCAAGAAGGTTAGGATAGCCACTACAGCTGCATCTACTTTTTTTGCTTGTCAAACTAGCAAATGGGTGAGAAATCACTTGCACTAGACAAATTGCTAAGGTGGAATTCTTACTCAAAAATGAGCCCACACCTATTAAATTTAGGGTAATGAATCTTAGAGTCCATGAGTTCCTACTCAGGATGGATTGGCTAATCCCCAACGATGCTCACATCCATTGTGGGAAAGGACAAGTCTCCTTTCAGAATCCTAAACGTGAGCTAGTCGCAACATAAGAAGAAGCAGGTAAACCAAAGATCCAGCTAGCTAAGGCAACGTGAATAGTTCAAGGAATAAGAAAATGATTACTCATATGTCTGAATAAGCTAAACAAGCCGAAACAAGCAGAGGACTCCAATGAAGAACCATCATGGTTAAAAGTGTATGCGGATGTGTTTCCAAAAGAATTGACAGAATTACCACCGCCTAGGGAAGTGGATCATGAGATTAAGCTAAAAGCTGCACTAGTTGTGAAAAGACACTACAAAATGTCCATTCATGAGGCTACTGAGTTAAAAGAACAACTCAAACAACTATTGGACCAAGGGTACATACGCTCCATTAGTTCTCCCTGGGGGGCTCTAGTCTTGTTCCAAAAGAAGAAAGATGGTACACTTCGCCTTTGCATCAATTATAGAGGCCAAAACCAAGTAACCATAAAAAATAAATATCCAATTCCAAGGACAGATGAGTTACTCGATTGAGTGTAGGGGGCAAAAATCTTCTCCAAGATTGATTTGAGGTCAGGATACTACCAGATCTACGTCAAAGATGAGGATATTCCTAAGGCGGCATTCAACACTAGATATGGTCATTCTGAATTCACAATGATGTCCTTTGGATTGACTAATGCCCCTGCCACATTTAATAGGCTAATATAGGACATTTTAGACCATATCTCGATGATTTTGTACTTGTTTTCTTTGACGACACCTTGTTTTATTCCATGGAAGAGGAGGATCATGAACCCCAAGTTTGCATCGTCCTTGAGACCATGAGGACACACAAGCTCTATGCTAAGAAGAAAAAGTGTATCTTCCTCAAAAGGAAAATCGAATATCTGGGATTATTGTGTCAGAGGAAGGAATCTTTGTAGACCCTATAAGGGTTAAGAATGTCCAAGAGTGGCCTCCACCAACCACTATCAAAGAAGTGTAGACGATTAAGATATTCAACACTAGATATTCAACACTATCAAATCGCAGGAGGTTGGTACAGGATATTCAACACTAGATATTCATTAACAGGTTGGTACAGGATATAATTCATTAAGGACTATATCTTAATCGCAACACCCCTCACAAATTTGTTGAAAAAGCAGGTTGCCATAGTGTAGACGACCACTAATCATTACAAGACACAGGCCTTATACCGACATTAAAAGCGACAAAAATATTCATAAAGAAAATTTTCCCCGTCGTCGCAAAAAGCATCGTTATTGGCAATGCCATAGAACAGTCGATTTTAGCATCCTTATCAACATCGCATTTGATATCGACGCAAATAATGACGCTGATAATGACACTTTGTGACGCATTTTGCAATGCTAATAGTGACGCGTGTAGTAAAATTACGACGCTAATAGCGAGGGTAACAGGGAAAAGAAAATTTTTGTATGTGCTTTATTTGGGCCATACAAATTAGTTTCAAAAATATGTACAATGCTGGTGTAAATAAAAACAAAGTGTACTTAAATCATAACACTGATACAATAAATAAATATATGATTGCATAATGAAAGCGACCGGTACAATCATGGCAAGATACTACTACTATATAGAAAATGTCTACACAGATCATGTGACCAAAAAAGAAGGGTGTGTGAGGTCTAGGGATCTAAGAGCGAGCTATAGATCATCGCCATCCGAAACCTCGTCCTACTGCAAAGGAGCATCAAACGGACTCTGTAAAAAAAGAAACAACTACACATCAGTCCACCATACAATAATGCATTCTAATTAAACATACTAACTACATACAAGAAAGATGAGTGACTTACAGGGCTGCCACATCCATACAATCGATCGATTAATGCAGTGAGACCGTGTCTCTCTACATATTGAGTCTCAAGACCGGTGGAATCACGATTTGTAATGGAGTATTGCAAAGAAAACAAAATACAACTGTTAGAAACATGATTGCCAATACAAAGGATATTGCAAAAAAATAAGCAAGCAAAACAAAAGAAAAACTTACAAAGTCCTCCATATATGTCATGTGGCCGCCACCACTCCCAAGATGATGGACCACTCCGGCCTCTAGTCATCCCCTTGCCGCCTCGCATTGCTGTCTCCAATATCCTGGAGAATCTGTAGCCTCCTCCCTGAGTCGGCGCCATTCGTCTGGTCTAGCCACTTGGGCTTTGAAGCCCCACTCTTGAGTGCCTTGCGTGCATCTGATCGTCTGTGTGACATATATGCATGCATGCACTTCATCATCTAGCCCGTAGAAAACCTATCTACTGCAGTTGGTATCGAAAACTCCCCATGCAAGGATGCTACTATGTAGTCCTTACTCCCCTTTGGTATGTTCTTCCAATGATCCAAGACGTTGTGCCAAAAAACTTGTTGGAACAACTCTCTCATGCGAGCCATCACCCTCCTCCCCTCATCATTCATGATGATGGCTCCTGACCTATCATCTGCAAGGTATGCCTAAGATGGGTCCTCTCCCACCTGCGACCATGCTCCTAGGTATATCCAGGAGACCCTTGTACATATGGTGTACCTACCAGGGTAGTATCTATCGGAGTAGCACCCATAGGGGTGCCACCTACAGACAGCTGAGCAAAAGCTGGAGTGAGTGGAGTAGACGTCCCCATAGGTGTAAAAAATCCCAGAGGTAACGCAACTCCAACAGAACGGCGAGATGGAGACATCACGTCCATACCTCCACAGAAACCACCTGAGCCACGCTCTCTCGAATCGCCATGAGATTGAGGAGTAGCACTTGTATCTCGAGTCGACCGCAGGCTCACTGCATCCAATCTCTGCAGCATCCCCTAGAACCACTCCCTCCGTCTGGCCCAAGTTTGGAGCGTCAACCTCGTCTACTAGAAACTGAAGCATCAAATCGTGCCAAAGTAAATCTATAAAGTGGCCTAACAGTGTCCGAGACAGCTCGTAGTCCGCCATGTCTCTGAATCTCGCCATCTAATTTGGAGACATATGCGTGAAGATCTCCTGCAGCTCCTCATCGCTCATCCCTCAACTCATCCTGATGATCTAAATATCCACAAAGGTCACCTGCACATACAAAAAATGATGTTAGTATAATCAATATAAATCATATAAAGCACGATAATATAAATCTTTAAAAAATGATCTTACTTAAAATGCATATCTTATGTACCCTTATAAGCAATTCGTCAACGAATTGAGTAGGTGGATGCTCCAAGTATAAAGTATCCTATGGTCCCATGTCAATCTCCTAACACAACTCCGTATACACTGGAAGGTCGATAGACATGTCACCACAAAAGGATGAGTCCACCTCATTCTCAAAGAATTCTTGGACTCCTGTATTTCCATCATTGTTACCCGATGCTCGCTCCTCTACATGCTCCAAGCTTTTGGTGGCCTCCACCCCTTGCAATATTGACCTCTTTATTTGTATATTGTCCTCATCTATGCTTGGAACATCGCTTTGATCATATACTCTCGCACTTCGGAGAGTTGAAGGTATAACATACCACCATCGAGGTTGTCGGGGGTTTGGATAGAAAATTACATGTTCACAATCACGTACAAGAGAGATTTAACTATTGTGACATGTACCATGTCGTAATACAATTAAAAAAGACATGAGTCCATACACCTATTCACAATGGGCCGGCAACACAAACGTGTCGCACAAATCCATTCATTTTTTTTTCGAAATCTATTTCAAGAAATCCAGATGGACCTCATCAAACTGTTGCTCTAGCTCCTTCAAGTACCACTTTGAACCACTGCACATCGAATAGGATCATGGAGAAGCTATGGTAATCCACCATGACAATACTTTGCAAGTTTCCAAAATAATCCATCTCATCTATAATCATATTTAGATCTGCTGCTCATTGTTGGCTCTCTTGCTCGAACCTTGCCATGATACCATAATCTTTTGTGGAGTGCATTTTGTCAATATGCTCCACGTTGAAATGCTGTCCGCTCGACCACGGTGCACTATATATTTTGTACTCTACATTGAAACACTCAATTAGTTATGGCATATAAAATATAGATACGACAAACCCTAAACACGTCATCATCTTTGGACTACATCCCCTTGAGAATTTCCACTCCTCGGTTGAGACCTCCACCCCTTCGCGAGACGCTGCAGTCAAAGCTCCATTGAACCATCACGTTGATATAAACCACGGTATCTTCTCCATGCCCTCGAGATATCGAATCGGTTGATGACGTGTACTATGTCGAAATTCAGATCACACTTCCTATCGATCTTTTCTAGTTTGCTGGTACCTAATGAGCCACATCTCCATAGAGGCACGGTGCAACATACAAAAGCAATTCACTTTCTCCTCCATTGCAGTATCTATTCTTTTTTCTACCCCATTTCCAACCACCATATCTCCGGTCAATCTATCATTGTCATTCAACGACCATAGCATACTGTTGTCTGAATCCACCGTTGGTAGCCATTATGAAATATGCACTAGCACCTCAGACACCAACCAAACTTCAGCCATGCTACCTTCTGACCGAGCTCGTTGTCGCAGAAAGCCTTTCAAGGTTTTCATGAAGCACTCCAAGAAGAGCATCCATCGTGTATGGACAGGTCCAACAATCTCCACTTCATCTACAAGATGCACAAGAAGGTGGATTTGTATTGTGAGCATGCTAATAGGCAGGTATTTCTCAAAGAGATAGACCGTCTCCAGTGCTCCCCATCTCGGGGATTCAATAGAGGACGTCTTAATCTCCTTCTGTGAGATCCATTGTATTAAAGTCAACAACCTGTAAATTTCCCTGCGTATTTCTGGAGTAAGGTATCTTGCGATCGTGATCCGTAGTATAAACTACCATAAATGAGAAAGCATTATGAACAATGACTAGCAAAATATGCAGGCCACTTACAATCCATTCGTAGTACAAACCTGACATATCTTATGCCAATCATGGGATTTTAGCCCTGACAATTGGTCGTCTTTAGAAAATGCAAACCTGAGAGAACGTATCATACTCATCGGAGTGCGGATAGACTTGACTATTTGCTTCAAAATGCGCTCTTCTTTAGTGGATAAAACCCAAGGAGCGCGAGGTAGCTGCAAGCGACCATCAGTACTCGACTGTGGCCAAAGCGCCTCCATCTTGCCTACCTCCTTCAAATCCATTCTTGCCCCTATAGTGTCTCTCTTTCCTGTGATGTGGTCCCATAGCAAGTTGCCCACGTTCTTGAAAATATGTATAGGATCCAACAAGTGGTTGATCTATAAGTGGGTCCAATATGGTAACTTGTAGAAAACTGAGAACTGTCACATTCCGTTTGGATGCGTGTGGACCATTTTCAGCCCGTACCAGCTTTGGGAATTCATATGTGTTAGAGATTGCCCAAGAAAACCTTCCCTGAGTTCATGACCCTCTGGCAAGAAAGCGGCGTATCCTTGATATATCATCTTCTTCATAGTTTGTGACCTTCAGGAGTCTAATTGTGGCCCACACAATGGACATGCATGATAACCTAAGGTAACCAGATCTATCCCAACACCTCTATCCCAGTGAATACAAACTTGAACAAGCTATGATAGATATTACCAACGAGAACGGAAGCCTACTACTACTACCACTACTATAACAACAACAACAAACAAGAAAACTAAACAACAATAAACAAAAAAACAAAAAAAACTATTACTACAACAACAATAACAAACAAGAAAACCACTAATACTACTACAACCACGACTACGACGACTACGACTACGACAAACCACTACCACTACCACTATAATAAACAATAAAAGAAGAAAAAACAACAACAATAACTACTACTACTACAATAACAACAAACAAGAAAAGAAGAAAAAACTACTACTACTACTACTACTACTACTACTACTACTACTACTACTACTACTACTACTACTACTACTACTACTACTACTACTACTACTACTACTACTACTACTACTACTACTACTACTACTACTACTACTACTACTACTACTACTAGAACAACAACAAAACAAGAAAACTAAACAACAATAAAGAAGAAAAGAAAAAAAACTACTACTACAACAAACAAGAAAACTACTATTACTACTACTTCAATCACAACTACGACAACTATGACCACGACTATGACTACCACAACAACTCTCTCTCTCTATTACTACCACTACCACTACCACTACCACTACAATAAACAAGAATAGAAGAAAAATCAACAACAACAACTACTACTACTACTACAAACAAGAAAAGAAGAAAAAACTACTACTCGTACCACTACTACAACAACAATAAACAAGAAAACCACTACTACTACTACTACCACTACAACCACAACTACAATGACTACGACTACGAATATGATTACCACAACAACAAACCACTACCACTACAATAAACAAGAAAAGAAAAGAAAAAACAAAAAAACAACAACTACTACTACAATAACAACAAATAAGAAAAGAAGAAAAAACTACAACAACAACAACAACAACCACAACAAACAAGAAAACTAAACAACAATAAACAAGAAAAGAAAAAAAACTACTATTACTACAACAACAACAAACAAGAAAACTACTATTACTACTACTAGTACTACTACTACAATCACGACTACGACGACTATGACCACGACTACGACTACCACAACAATAACAAACTAGAAGAGAAGAAATTAAACAACAATTACTACTATCACTACCACTACCACTACTAATACTACGACTACCACAACAACAGCAAACAAGAAAATAAGAAATTAAACAACAACTACCGCTACCACTACTACGACAACCACAAAAACAACAAACAAGAAAATAAGAAATTAAACTACCACTACCACTACCACTACCACTACCACTACCACTACCACTACCACTACCACTACCACTACCACTACACTACCACCACAACAACAACAAACAATAAAAAAAGAAGAAATAAAACAACAACAACAATAACAACAACCTCTCCCTCCTCTCTCTCCCTCCCTCTCCCTCTCCCTCTCTTTCTCTCTTTGCCTATTATGTTTAATGTTTTCTCCCTCTCTCTCTCTTTTCTTCTTTCCTTTTCTCTCTTCCTATCTCTCTCTCATTTACTCTTCCTCTCTCAATACACAAGTTTTTTAACAAAAACAAGTAAAAGAAAAAGAGAAAAAATAAAAACAAAGCAAGAAGGAACAATGCACTCACCATAAAGGCCCGAGGATGGATTTGGCAGTTCCTGTTCACCACGGCGACTCCTCTTCACCCTCCATACACTTCCTCCTCTTCTTCGCAAACAGTAGCGGTGGCGGTAAGAAGCTTCCCTTCTCTCTCTTTCTCTCTTTCTCTCCCTCTCCCTCTCAAATGCAAGATGGAGTTCGTTCTCCCTTTCGCTTTCCCTTTCGCTCTCTCTTTTATTTATTCGCACAAAATAACACGCTCAGGTTTTGGCCTGTGTTTTTTCATCTGAGCACCATTGCTATTTGCATCACTATTAGCATTGCATTTGCAACGCAAATAGCGACGCTGCTATTTTGCATCGGAAAGTGTCGTCGCTATGCTTCCGTATCCTTATAGTGGAACAATCGAGTTTCGATCAACTCAAACATAGTCTAGTGAAAATACCAATTCTGAAACTCCCTAACTTGAGCAAGGAATTCGAAGTTTTCATGGATGCTAGCTCACTTGCACTAGGTTATGTACTAATGCAAGATTGTCATCCTATAGCCTATTCCTCAAGGAAGCTAAAAATCCATGAAAGGAATTATGCCACCTATGACTTGGAGCTACTAGTAGTTATTCATGCCCTCAAACTTTGGAGACACCATTTGCTTGGTAACAAGTTCTCTTTGGTCACGGACCATAAGAGCCTTAAATGGATCTTCACCTAGACCGGCCTCAATATGAGGCAATGTTGTTGGATTGAAGTTCTATAAGAATATGACTTTGAGATCAGGTATTGACCTAGCAAAGAGAATGTGGTAGCTGATGCCTTAATTCGCAAGAAGACATTCCTCAACTCTCTTATTATGGGGGAGCCCTCAATGGTGGAATCATTAGCAACTACGGTGTCAATGCCTAGCAACCCTATCCTTGAACTAGCTAAGGAAGCTAGCCATGACCTAGAATATTTGAAGATGATGAAGGAGATTTTGAAAAAGGATCAAAACCCTAGACGTAAGGGCAAGTATCAAGAATTTTCTATCAATGGGAGACTTGCCTATTTTAAAACAAGATTATGTGTATCCTCAAGCAAGAAACTCAAACAGAGAATACTTTGGGAGGTACATGACTCCCCCTTTTCAGGCCATCCCGGATATGTCAAGACCCTCAACAAGGTCAGAAAGAGCTACCATTGCGAAAAGCTTAAGGGAGACGTGCTCAAATATGTCATAAAATGTTTTTCTTGCCAACGCATAAGGCAGAACGTGTCAAGATGCATGGGAAGCTACAACCTCTTGACATTCCCCAAATGAAGTGGAAATTTATCAGCATGGACTTTGTTGTTGGGTTACCCTCAGTTCAAGGAGGATACAATTAAATTATGGTTATAGTAGACATCCTCATCAAGGTTGCACACCTCATTCCAGTCAAGACAAACTACAAAGCTTTAGATATTGCCAGCTTATTCGTCAAGGAGATATTTCGGCTCCATGGGTTGCCTAGAAGGATCATTAGTGACCGTGACTCCCTCTTCACATCTCGCTTTTGGAGAGGAATATTCTAGGCCATTGGAACTCAACTCTATTTCAGCACATCCTATTACCCTCAAACTAATGGCCAAATAGAGAGAGTCAACCAATTCATTGAAGATACTCTTAGAGCATATTCCTACTGCAAACCCAGGAAGTGGATCCAATATCTACCATTGGTAGAGTTCTCCTATAATGCTTCCTACCAACAAAGCATTCAAATGACACATTTTCAAGCATTGTATGGGCATGATTATCATACTCCATTGAATTTTTCAGATCCTACCTTAAGGGTAGAAGCTTCCAAGAAAATTGTTGAGGAAATGGATGAGCAGGTCAAGGCCATCAGACAAGATATTAGAGCTGCCAAGCATAGGTAGAAAGCCTATGCAGATCTAAATAGACAAGAGCATCTCTTCAAAGAAGATATGGTTTTTATTCGTGTACGACGACCCAAGAAGAGTTCCTTATCATTGGGAGAATTTAAGAAACTGAGTCCAAGGTATTACGGGCCCTATAGGATTCTCAAGTGCCTAGGGCCCAATGCCTACAAACTCCAATCCCCCGATAACGTAAAGGTTGACAGTGTATTTCATGCTAGCTTGCTAAAGAAATATGTATCCAATCCTAGAGAGAGAGAGAGAGAGAGAGAGAGAGAGAGAGAGAGAGAGAGAGTGTGTGTGTGTGTGTGTGTGTGTGTGTGTTATTGAGAGGGAGGAAAAGAAGGAGATGCATGTTGTGGATCTCCAAGATGTGTGTGTGTGTGTGATGTTATTGAGGGGATTTACATATTGGTGATTGGTCTCCAACATATGAGAGAGAGAGAGAGAGAGAGAGAGGAGAATTGGTTGTGGTTCTAATGACGAGGGGGAGAGTAAGATATCATGGTGGTGGTGGTGGCAATGGAGAAGCAACAATGGTGATTGATATATCCCCAAAAGAAAAAGAGGACCAAGTGGACTAAGTGGAATAAAACTCGAGGTTGCCGAGCTCAAAAGCTTGCTCCAAAAGCTCACTTCTTGCATGCACTCGGTGAAGATACCTCAGCTAGCAAATCTCAATCATCAAATTGCGATTAGGAGCCATGATAAGAATGCATGGAGTGTATGTTTGCAACCATTTATATGCAAGGATGAGAGTGGCAAGAGCCATCCTAACCACTATGGCATTTGTATTAAGAAACCATGGTATTGAGCCAAGGAAAGCCTTCCACATTTGTGATATATTGATACAGTCCACTAATTCATCTGGAAAGTCCATTGTGGATTTCAGGGGCATTCTCTCATAGAAGCAGAAAATTAGAGATATCAAGTTATAATATATGTATGTGTGGTTTCTCTATCATATTTTAGGTTCATCCTTAGTGTGGGTCATAATTTTAGGGTTGTCATAGATCCTCATAGATGCTTGCAGAAGAAGATAGCACCTTGATAGGATCATGGGTTATGATTTAGGATAGTCCAATGTGCACTGAATGAGGAGGATATGTCTAAAGCTCTAGGAGGCCAAAGTGCACTGAATAAGGGGGCCATGCCTAAATATGTAGGAGGTATATGTCCCTTGAATCATGCCTAGTGTTATAGGAGCCTATAGTGGATGCATAACCGATTGGATAAGAATTGTCAAGACCCCCAACACTTAGCACAATTGGGCACTATTTCTTGTTAGGAGAATGAAGGTCCATCTCACACAATAGACACACAGGTTCTTATGTAGGTATAGGTCTTCAAGGTGGAAACAACCAACACACCTACCAACAAAATACACCTTGATAGGCTACTTGGCAAAGAACTAGAATTAGACATATTATAGGATGTGCTAGATATATTTATCATCAAGTAGAAATCAAAGCATCCATTGGTGCCATTGTGAAGATTGGTGTCAAATTAGGCCATAAGGATTGTGGGTACATTGGTTGAGAAGTTCAAAGACATGTTTGATAGATATGCTTACAAGACTACTAGTAGGCCCTTCCTCATATATATCATGTGGCCCAATTTGGATAGGGTCATGGAGATGATAGATATCGATCTACAAGAGTGGGTGTAAAATGCCCGCTCCTCAAATCGTGGGACACGTCTTAGCAATCCATCGAGAGATATATCTAGAAGACGCCGCCCACAAGGAATGACACGGGGTTTGCCAACTAGGTTCTCTCAAGTCTGCCCCACAACGGAACTAATCCGGCCGTTCCCACTAGGATCGACCTGAAGTCTGGGTTCCTAGTCAACATTGTCTAAGATCATAGACCGACTTTTTCCTAACATTTCTTGTTAACATCTCCTTTGAGGAAAGCTATCGGCTAACCGAGACCACCCTTCTATAGGATAGACTGATTGGTCACATCCACCACACTTCCCTTGAGGGTTATTTTAGTTATCTAATTACCTACCACGTTATGCTTGACACATAAAAGCAGGTTCCTTAATTAACCCGTTAGTCACAAGTTCCTTTACGTAATTTAGGCCACAGACACAAAGATAGGTTAAAACAAGATCAAATGCTTCCTTAACTTATCTTCAGATTAATGTGTGTCTCCTGCCCATACACGAGAATTAAGTGCTCATTTTTGCCTCCGCAGAAAAATCCTTCTGTCTTCTGGCAATAAAACCCGAAGGTTTATCCTTCCAAGATTCCACCTTGTAACTAGTATCAAGACCTCGAGATCCCATCTCGACTCATGTAGAACACTTGCGTAGGGCCCGGAGGTATTGGGATTTACAACCAGAGCCCCCACTAGCACCCAAGCATTCTCCTATGCCAAGTGGTTTCCACAGAGAGACCTCTCACGGCGGGTTCGGTCCACATTCCTAGCATGGATGCATAAACCCCTTGGTTAGGGTTTGGTGGCTCGGGGGGGGTAGCTAGCGCCATCCTTCCTTAAGTATCCCTTTAGAAAATCAACCATAGCTGAAGCAACCAGCATAGTAACAATTGCTAGGGAAAACATCCCTTTTGTTTCCATGGCAATTAGTCATCTCAGACCCGGCCATGAAATCATCAAACACTCCCCACTTGGGTCAACATTCCAAAACCACATTAACAACAGTTGAATGCACAACCTCTTGCTTCAAGGCCTCGCAATCCCTCTGCATGCACAATCACAATTTTAACTGGATGTATCAAAACACTTGCTTAACCTTTTCAAACCGCTAAGCATAACTTGGGTCAACAATCCATTTAGGGTTAGGTCACCAGCTTCAACTAAGCTAGGGGCGTATCCATTTGCGATAATCCATAGCAAGATCGATGAAACAATTCGTAGGCAATTTATACTTATGCCTAATGCCTCGGATCACATGTGACTTGCGTCTATGAAAGTCTAGGGTTTTGTCTAACGATGCAAGTGTATCTCATGAACAGAAATTAACATTTCATGTGTTCCTTTTAACCATGATTGCAAAACGTGAATTCTAAATGACTATTCATGCACTGAACTGGTTAAAAAGCTATCATTTTATGTGAAGTAAGGTGATAACCCCATCATTTTATGTGATTAAAAGCTATCATTTCATGTGAGATAAGGTGATAACCTTATCATTTTATGTGAATTTTAAACTCTTCCATTCGTGCATGCAACTTAGTTCTTAGAGGAAACAAAACCTTATGCACGACATTAATCATTTCATCCCTTCCACGAGAAGTAATTCCTAAATGAATTTTTTGATGCTTAGAACGTGAGCTTGATTCGTGTGTGCTGCATTGGTCGTTCCGCTCGCCCCTCCAATATTACCGGTGGCTTGGACACCTACGCTTCCCTCGACTTTCTTCTTGGGAGCCATTTGCCTTGCGGAGATTGGGCAGCCAGGACCTTAACGGTTTCGGTTTGACACGTTTGGTTGGGAAAGACCGTTGGATGGGATTCGTTGCCGAGAGAGTGGTTTGGGTGACTTGTGGCTGTTACTCTCTTTCTCTCTCTTCTTCTTCTTTTTCTACCTCTCCTACTCTCTCTCCCTCTCCTTCTCTTCTACTCCTATTCTCTTATTCCTCTACTCTCTCTCTCTCCTTCTCTTCTTTTCCTTCTCTCTTATTTCTCTACTCTCTCTCTCTCTCCTTCTCTTCTTTTCCTTCCCTCTTATTTCTCTACTCTCTCTCTCCCTCCTTCTTTCTTGTCCCCCACTACTTCCCTTATTTCTACCACTCCTTCTACTTCTCTCTCCCTCCTCCTCCTCTTCTCTCACTCCCTCCTTCTTTCTCTTCCCTCCTCCTTCTTCCCCCTCTCCCTCTTCTTTTCTCTCCTCACTTCTCCTTCTTCTATCTCCTCACTCCTTCTCTCCCTCTTCCTCCCTTCTCTCCTTATTTTTTTTCTCTTCTCTCCTTTTTTCCCTTTTCTCCTTCTCTCCTTCCTCTTCTCCCTCTTCTCCTCCTCTCTCTCCCTCCTCCTTCCCTCTCCTCTTCCTTCTTCATTTCTCCTTCTTTTCTTCTCCTTCTCTTCCTTCTCTTCCTTCTCTTCTCCTCCTCTTCTCCTCCTCTTCTCCCTCTTCTCCTCCTCTCTCTCCCTCCTCCTTCCCTTCACACTGCTCACGGGGGAAAATGGTGCAGCTGACAATGAATGGGGGGGGGGGGGGGGGAGCTTTCGTCGAGGAGGAGGAGGAGGGTGGCCTTTTAAAGGGGGGCGCAATTGTACGCTGCCACCTGGGCGGCATGCACCCCCCTTTCCCTACTTCACTCCCTCTCTCTCTCTCCCCAACATACTGTGGGGGGGAGGGAGAGGAAAAAAATATTGAAAAAAAAAAGAAAAGAAAAGGGGGGGTTCCTATGGGGACATTACATCCTCTCCCCCTTAGAGGAATTGAGATGTCCTCATCTCGAATGCACTTAGGGTTCATTGATAATCATTTATTATTGGGTTCTAAAACCTGTGGGTTAGAACCTATCACGCTTTCGCTGTGCAAATCTGATTACTCAAATTCTCATCTTAAAATAACAACTTGCCATAACTCATAGGGTTCAATAGGATTTATTCCAAGTACAAGACGTATTACCTCAAAAGGATCTTCCTAGGATATCTAGTCATCCTCAAAGGGTTACAACAGGCTCCAAGCCTTCATCATTATATGGTTCATAATATGAGCCAAAGGTAGAGTTTAGACGGCTTCGTTTGACCGCACGTTCCTGATTCTTAGGATCCAACTCAAGACAATCTGTTTGGATGTTTCCTAGTTCATTGTAGTGGAAACATCGGCGGTTGGGGCATCTCTTACGGATGTGTCCTATCTCACCGCACTTGTGGCACCTCTTGTCTTGATCCCATGAGTCATCTTCATCATAGTTGCTTGATTTAAGTTCTTGGACGATTGGATTCGCTCGGAGTAATGCGTCTTGCAAATCCATTGGCCGCATTGATTCCAATCGAGTGTTTATGGGTGGATTCAACCCAGCACAGAACTTTGACACCTGTTGTGTCATATCCATTGGGGGCGCGTACTTTAAGAGTGAAATGAACTTCGAATAGTATGCTTCAAGGGATAATCCTAGCTACTTCAAGTCGTAGAATTCATTCATCTTTTGTGTGCAGTAGGCAGGTGGCAGATACCTCCCTCACACACCTTCCTTAAGCTTATTCCAGGTGACGGTCCCCTATGAGTTTGCTTGGTCTCTACACCACTATTTCCACCAAAGTCTCACTTCTCCTGTAAGCTTAAGTTTGGCGAGCATGACTTGGTTAGCAGATGTAGTTCCTACTGCCTCAAAATAGTCCTCCATGGACTCAATCCAGATCTCAGCGTCAGCTTGAATAGTCCTTCCCTTGCCATCAAACTCAGGTGGCTTAATTTGCTTGAGAAGGAACTTCTTCTGTTGCATGTCAGCATTCGTAGGTGCAGAAGGTGCTTGACAATCAAGCCATACCACTTAGGTTATTTAGGATATGTCTATGATCTGAACATTAATCAATCATGCATCATTAAGAAGTTTTTCTCTGATACCAACTGTAACGTGCCTACTCCTCAAATTGCCGGGCGGCGTCTTCTAGATATATCTCTCGATGGACTGCTAAGATGTGTCCCGCGATTTGAGGAGCGGGCACGTTACAGTGGGGGACATTTTGGAAAATGGAGAATGTGAACTAGAAATATTAGCTTGATGACATAGAGTTGAAGGACTTGAAAATCAATAAATCCATTATTTGTGATAGTAACCAATGATTCAAAGAATAATATATCCACATTTGGGAAGATATGTGGATCACACTAGTCTTGAGAATGTACAACATTGGATCGAGTTCTTTTCTTTCAAAAATTGCAACTCACTTCAACAATAATCTCTCACATTCTCTTCACAATATTCCACTCTAACTAACTATGCACCCTTCCCTCGAACCCAATAAAGCAAGAATACAAGACTAGTTTTGAGGTGTAGGGAACTCACCAACTTACCTCTAGCTTTTAGGTATAGTGAACTCAAGAGCTTATCTTTCTACATTGTGGTCAAAAAGCTTAAAAGCTTGAAGATGGTCCCATGACCCAAGCAACTAGGTTTGAAGTGTAGTGAAATCAAGGATAACTTTCTACATTTTGGTCAAAATGTTTGAAGGGTCAAAGATGGTTCCATGGCCTAAGCAACATAATTCAACACTACAACAAAAAGGCCTCTTAGATGCACTTTTAGACGCGATTTTTGAATATAGAGAAAATCTTACGGGCGCCTCTACCCGCCCGTCTATTTGTGCATCTACAAACTCGCGTTTGTAATCGCATGCATTAAGGAATTTACACGCAGAAATAGATGCGTAATAGACACGCATATATACACGTGAATACAAGCACATTAAAAAACCAAAATTGTTATTTATTTAATTTATTTTGTGCATCTACTAGCATGTCTACATGGCAAATTAGACGGGCATATAGACACGCCCGTAGACGCACTTTTACAAGCGTCCATAGACACGCCCGTAGACGCGTTTTTACAAGCACCCATATATGTGAACGAAAAATAAAAAATATCCTTTTTTTTTAAATATATTTAATTTATTTTTTTAAATTTGAATTATGTAGCGCGTGTATGAGCGCGTGTACTTTGCATTTTAGACGCGCTTATAAACACGCGTTTTTTGCAATTTAGATGCATGAATAGACGCGCAAAACAGAACTGGAAAAAACCCATACATCAAATTGTGCATTTGGGAAAAAGACAATTGATCTAAAAGCACGAGAATTGAAAATAAAAGTCCATGTATTCATTATAGATCAAAAGCATTTATATGGGGAGTTTAAGTGCTTGCGACCTAAAGCGTGGTCGCAAGTAGTAGGCTCAAAGATGGATAATAGATATACAAGAAAACAAGTCCATAGAGGAGGTATGGTGCTCCTCTACGAATCTGAAGAAGAAACATCTTCGCTAGCACCACCATGGCTACTAGCGTCGCTATCCCCCTCCTCGCTATGCTCCACATCCGCGTTTGCCTACACACACAAAAGATCAAGGTTGCTTACGTACACATGGTGGAGAAAAAGTTATAATTAACTATACTTTAAATAGAAAAGTAAGAAAAACATACCTCCTCTGGCTGTCGAATCCTCATAGTCCGGTTGTATTGGTCCTTAGTGATGAGACCTTTCTCATAGAAGTGAAGCCATGTGGCTGCGCGGTTATGGCCTCGATGGTAACCTACCTCTCTAGGAGTAGGTATCCTACCAACGATAGTAGTCTGCAAAACAATTATGATATATACAAACAATTATGAGACACAATGAATTAGAATAAATTATATAAAGAATTGAAAGAAATATAAATTTTAAAAAACTAGAAATCAAAATAAACTTACAAACTCTACCTCCCACGACTCTCTACCGTCCGATCCATAATGCGACAATCCCATGGTTTCCATTTGGATGCATCGTGCCTCTGCGTGCTGGTGACTCTTCACTGTCTCTATTGCTTTCTTCTTGGCTTTCTTCCACTCTATGCGGTGGCACATAGGTGGTTGGCTATAGGCTCCACGCCCCTTCTCCTGTCTTCATAGTGAGTCCCTAGCACGTGTCATGAGGTGGGATCTTTTGTTGTGAAGCAAATCCCTCACTTTTGTGTGTCCCCAATCATTTGAGAATCACTGACCCTCAAGATTTGGGTACCTCCTATGGACTGCCCTCAACACCTCCTACCACAAGCCGCTTTTATGATTTTTGAAGTAGACGAAACAATCTTTATAGGTCGCATGCACGACGCTTCTCATGTACGTCATTACATCCCTTCCTTCATCATCATGGAAGATGCCACCAGTATCTGTAACTCTATAGTACTGGTGTACTGGCTCCTCTACGTGATCTACTGCTAAGGGTGATCGCTCGCCACCTCCTAGGCAACCCCCACACAAGCCTCGTCCTCCCCCTCCCTCTCTGTCGATAACCCTCTGCCTCGCTGGATGCACGTGCTTCTGCAGATGCACGTGCGTCGGCTGACGCTTGTGCTTCAGCCGATGCATGTACAGGTGATGCACGTGGAGTACCTGCAATTGGATTTTGGGAAGTAGTGCCAGGTAAAGACGTCAGAGGCATTCCAAACATGACGCTGAACACATCGTCTGCTGTGGGAGAGTGGCCAAGGTGTCTGGTCATCTCTCCCATTACTAGAAAAACCTCCAAAAAATGCATTGACCCCCTTCCGAACAAGCCCAATGTATCATTCATGCGATCCAAATCTGGGTCATTACTAGATGAACCAGGATGCGACATCTGCAAAAAAAACACAGGAAAAAGATAAATTTGTTTGCATACAAAAAATCATATATTACCTTCATCCACACATAAACATTTTCAAAGAGCCATAATCCTTGATCCAATCCAACATTAATTATGAAAAATCATTCAGTGAGCCTAGAATCATTATGTAAGAGAAGGCTTTTGATGCTCACACATTTTCATTTTCTTCAAGTGTATTTTGCAAGCACTTACTAAGGTCCACTTAAGTGAAACAAAGGTGTGGAAATCCCATAGAAAAAATACATGGATGCTCATGGCACTTGAAATTGCTAATAATCTAGCTTTCTTTAGACATTGAGCATAAAACTTAAGTGCTAATGCTTCTCATTATAAATAAGAAATCACCCCAAGTCCCACTCTTAAATATGGGGTTAAGATTTAGCCACTTGGTCAAATCTTTACTCCTTATTTGAAAGTGGAGCTTGGAAGATTCCCAAATTCTCTAATATGGTGTCGAAAGTATAATGCTACCTAATCACTACAAGAGAAAGGCCCTATAGATGCGCATAGTACACGCGAAAAAGCGGGTGTGTTTATAAGTGCGTGTATCAGCGCATCTATTCACGCTAGTATAAAAAACGCGTCTGTATATCCGCGTTGATAAACACGCTTATAGATGCAAAAATAAACGCACATATTTTTCATTTCTCATAAAGTCCTTGAATATGACCAAACCTCTTAACAGCTTGTATTTGTTTGAATAGGGCATGATTGGATGTATACGACATAATTACACTTGGATCATACGCTAGGACATGATATACATATATAGGATCATACGGACATGATATACATGTATAGGGCATATACATGCATAGGACATGATATACATTACCAACTTTACTTCTTTCTGAGTATTACAAATATACATCCAATCATGCCCTATATAAATGTGATTGGATAGGGCATGATGATTGGATGTATATATAGATCAAAGGTTGACTTGTGCATTTGTAATATATATATATATATATATATAGAGAGAGAGAGAGAGAGAGAGAGCTTATCAATACACTCGCATGTCTCATTTGTTGTGCACTTAACCTAGCCATGCATACCAATTCATAGCATGAGTAGATTGATGTAAATCAGTTGGCTTGTGCATGTGCAAGCTATTCCAATCATGTCAAGGTGCACTTATAGCTCACATATAATTTTAGATAAGGTGGACCACATGTAGCCAATGTGCACATGTCCTCTTTTCATCATCTTTAGCCAATGTGTCCAGGTGTTGGTGACTAAAATAGATCACTGTAAGGATACTTTGAAATACCAACAAGCCAACTACAAATCTCTTATCTATGAAATGTATAAGTAAATTAGCTTGGTTAATTTGATGAGGCCAAGTTTTGCTTCCATGGACAGTGTGGTTGGCTATATTCTACTTCAAGGTTATAGGAACTTACAAAAGTCAATGGAGCATCCTAAAAATGACGCTACTTTAATTACTATATCAATTCACTTCATGTACATATCTTTGATTGATTGATGGATAATATGCCTTTCTCTATCTCTTTCGTATACACCTTCATTGCATTATCTCTCTCTAGCTAAAAACCATTCGTGCTTTATCCACCTATTGATACTTGCATGCAATTGTAAGTGGGATGGTCTAGTAAGTCACTACATATGTGCCAATTGACTTGCCAATGTGTTATCTCTTATCCTCAAGCTTTGTTATATATGTCACCACATAGGTCAATTGATTCCCTAAATGCATGCATTGATTCCCTAAATTGTTCCTGCGCATCTGTAAGCGCGTGTAATAGGCATTATCTGCACATATACGCGTGCAATTACACGCACTTACAGACATGCCACGCAGGTATAGAAAAATTTAAAAAATGTTGTGGCTTTATTTTCAAACCTATGCTTTCCTACGTTTTTTGCGCGTTTCTGCAGTTCGAGTTCGACATCACTACTCGTGTCTATCTATCACTTCATGAAGAAATATGAGGCAAGGAAATAAGAGTAAAAAGAGGACATGAGGAAAGAAGAGCCAAAGAGTAAAGAACAAGAGCCAAACAGAAAGGAAGAGAAGAAGATTCAAGCAACTTACCAAGGGAAGGGAGAAGGAGGACAAGGAGCTTGCAACCTAGCCGCTACCCGTTGGAACAAGCAAAGAAGGTGAGTTCTTCTTCTCTCTCTCAATCTTGTTTGCTTTCTCTGTTTGTTTGTCTCTCTCTTCTCTCTCTTCACATGCTGGATCATGTCATCTATGGAGGTTTTTTTGCACGTTTTTAAAGCAAGTTTGAAAAGAAATGGTCCGACTGTGCGTGTCTGTCAGCACGTCTAGATGACAGTGTAGACACAGGTATAGACGCGGAAATAGACGCGCTGACAGACGCCCACAGAGATGCAGATATAGACGCGCACAGAGATGCAGATATAGACACAGCATGTAATATGTTTTATCTGCACAGGGTAATATGATTTTTCTTGTGTAGATGTGGAATCCTGGATCCTCTAGCACCCCATTCAACAAGGAGTAATTCATGGGGGAGATGACCAATTATCTTGGTCGCCCTCCCACTGCAGAGGAGGTTTTCAGTGTGATGTCTGGGACACCTATCACATCTTTGCCTACATAGGGATCAGCTGAGGTACATGGATCGATTGAAGCACGTGCATCTGCAGAAGCATGTGTATTGAGTGAGGTAGAGGGTAGTGCACATCGAGGGAGGAGGGAGAGTCGTGCGGGAAGACGAGGAGGTTGAGGGCTTTGTGGGGGTTGCCTAGGTGGTGGCTCTCGATCACCCTCACCGGAAAATGAGAGAGGTGAGCCTCCACAAATGTACTACTCTATCACTGATGTTGGTGGTAACTTGCATGACTTTGAGGGGAGGGAAGTGATAGCCTACTTGAGGAGTGTCGTGCATGCCACATACAAAGATTGCATGATTCCCTTCAAGCACCAAAAAAATGGTTTGTGGCAAGAGGTGCTGCGGGGCAGTACATAGAAGGTACCCTAATCCCGAGAATTCATGATTCTCAGATGATTGGGGACGGTCAAAGGTGAGAGACGCGATTCATAACAAGAGGTCTCACCTTATGACGCATGCCAAGGAGTCATTGCGGAGACAAGAACAGGGGCGCCCTGGATATGGCCCACCACCCAATTGCCACCGCAAGGAGTGGAAAGAGGCCAAGAAGAGAGCAGCGGAGAAAATGACAAGTCGCCAGCATGCAGAGGCGCGATGTATCCAAATGGCAACCATGGGATCGTCGTATTATGGATCGGGTGGCAGGGAGTCATGGGAGGCTGAGTTTGTAAGTATTATTTGATTTCTTTTTTTAAATTAAATTTTGTAATTTGTTTCACTTCATTATGTAGCGTGTTTTAATACGTTGTATGTTCAAATTGTTTTGTAGTATCATATCGTTGGAAGGATGCCTACTCCTAGAGAGGTAGGCTACCATCGATGTCATAACCGGGCGTCCACTTGGCAGCATTTCTACGAGGAGGGACTCATGACGGAGGAGCAATATAATCGCGCCATGAGGATTCCACCACCAGAAGAGGTATGTTTTATTTTTTACATGAAAAGTATAGATAACTCTAATTTATTGTTTGTAATGGTATTTATATACCTTAATCCTTTGTGTAGGTGAACCCTGATGCAGTTGAGGATAGCGAAGGGGGGACTAGCAGTAGCGGTGGAGGCAACGGCAACGGCACAGGCAACGGTGGTGGTAGCGATGATGATGCCTCTTCTGAGGAGATATAGAGGAGCCCCATGCATGCATGCTCCCCTTGGCTTGTAATTTTCATTTTTGATATGTATTACTTTCAGCTAGTGCTTGCAACCATGATGTCACAAGCACTAGAACTCATCATGTAAAAACATTTCATCTATATATACGAAATTTCGTGTTCTACATACATTATTTTGTTTTCAGTATCCAATCTTCGAAATAATCTTTCTCTGTTTTTCCTAAGCATACAATTTGATGTTGATGGGGAGAAAAAAACCAAAGAGCATGTGGCTATCAGCGTGTCTAAATTGCATACGTCTGTTTTGCGCGTCTATCAGCGTGTCTAAATTGCAGGATAAATGCGCGTCTATTCTCATCAAAAACTTGTAGAGTAAACGTGTTTTTAGACGCGTAGATACACACGTGTATAGACGCACAATATGAATATATTCACTTTTTTATAAATATGATTATATATTTACGTAGCGCATCAATACGCGTGTCTAGATGGACGTATAACTCTGACTATAAGCGCGCTTTTAGATGCCATACGGTAGACGCAGAAATAAACGCGGTAATAAACGCGCCCGACATTTTTTTTCACAGTTCAAATATTGCGTCTACAAGCGCGTCTATGGAGCCTTTTTGTTGTAGTGAATTCACTACGTTGGAAGGCTAAAGCTTCTAAAAATTTGATCATGAATCAAGAAATTTTATAAATACAAACATGGGATTGGTCACATTCATCATTGTAAAAATATATTGTTGATTAAAAAACTAGATCTTAGTTTGCTTTAGTTATCAATATAAAGAAACATAATAAGTACAATAATGTTTAGGCAATGAAAATTATTTTTTATCAGAGCTGGCTGACGCGTGTATAACTACGTCTAAAATGCAGGATAGACGCACTCTCAGACACGTCCCTAAAGTCAACCCTCTGGTCGGAGCGCGTGTATATCCGCATCTGAGATGCAGTATAGACCCGTTATCAGATGTGATTTCTAGGTCAATGCTTCTGGCGCGCGTTGTCATAGATTTCGTGTAAGGACTACTGAACACGGAGTTCAAGTTGCAACAAGGAAAGAGGCTAACAAGAAGAAATCAAAATTTTGATGCCAAAGTTCACTATATTCCTTGTCAAGTAAATTACAAGAGGTCCATGTTCAGAAAAATCTGTAGTATCTTATAATCTGTTTTGCATTCAGGTGTTTGAAGACAGTTATGCCATTGGAACATAAACTTAAAAGAGTCTTAAAGAGTTATGCTGGGCAGCAATCCCTGTGAACAATTCTCGATCTAATCATTTGAGCAATCAACCCATAAGTCTACCCAACATTCAGCACTAGTTCAAGGCTGTTCTCAGCATTCAAATTTCAGCAAGTCTGTGTGGAGGAAGGTCTCTGATGTCTTTGTAATGTCAAAACTCGGGATCATTAGCACAAACAGCTATGATTTTGTCATCTTTTTCACCCTGATCTATCATTGGCATAAGACCAATTACTCTTGTTTGAAGGAAACACCTGGAACAACAGGTTTTTGCATAAGGACCAGCACATCCATGGGATCATTATCCTCAAGAGAGTCTGGGGAATAAAGCCATAGTTGTGAGGGTACACCACTGATGAATACAAAACTCGATCAACCTTGATGATCCATGTCTTCTTATTCAGCTCATACTTCACTTTGCTCCCCTTGCTGATCTCAACAACACAATTGAAGACAGATGGAGTTCCAGGTCCAATCTCTAATTCATGCCAGGGGTGTGCTGATGAGCAGAGAAAAACGAACGTCCTCTCAACGGTATCGCTCTGTCGTCTGTAACCTGGTCGATGTGGTCAAACGTCTACAGACTGAAGTAATGAATTGACATGACGCTGCACCGGGCCATCGCTGATTGAAAGGACCAGTGATCATCACAGCGATGGTAGTTGAGAGAGATACAACAGGAGGCAAGAGACACCATCACTTGCTCCCAAACACTGTCACTCAGCTTCTTCCATGCCCTCTTGAAACTCTGAACCTGTGTCCATAGCACATCAGAGGCCCTACTAATCAATTGATTCTGATGATGGTGATTAGGCCTTAAACCCTGCAGCCTGTTGCTAGCTGTATGATTATTGCTGGCACCGCTACTAGCAGTGCTTAACCTGGCCGACAATGATGATGTTGATGATCTTGTGGACACAAATGATCTTACATTCATCATCCACTGCACATAAAGATCAGCTATCTGCTTCTGATGACCACATCAATATGATTACACTGCTCCATCCTTTGCGCTTGCATTCTCTGCACAAGCTGAATTCTCTTGAATAGCCGTCCTGATTTACATCCTGTTGCCGCTACGTTTGCCATGGCCCCTTGTTGCAGATTCTCGTGTACAAGGGAGTAAAAAAATTCCCAATAATAGGGAGTGAATTCCTCTTATTCTTGTCTTAGCTCTGTCTGCCATGGCCCCATCCGGGCGCAACCTGCCATTCATAGCCTTTCAAAAATCCCCCTTTTCTTAGCTTCCCCCCCCCCTTCTCAACATAGCATTCGTAAGGCTATTCTGAAAGTACAAAGCTTTTTATCTTTCCCTCCAACTTTCAAAATAGAAAGCCTTCTCTTTTACTATCTCAATGGTTTCTCCCATGAATCCATGTTATCAAATGCACCAATTTATAACCAACCTTTGAAATGAGATGTAGCAAAGGATTTCTGTTGTGATCCAATTGAAGCAAGGTCCATAAGTTCAGCCATGGATGGCGTGAACCACAAGCATCAGAAAAATAGCACGATAGCACGATCTGATTCAATGCTTCAATGACCTTCGATGCCACAAAGCTCTCTGGTTCATCTCCTCCATCCGCCTCATGTCCGCATTCTCCGTATCCCCTCCTTTCTTTGCAGACTTGACATCATTGGCATGGCGAATTCTAGCATATTCAGGAGGGAAGAGTCAATCTTTATTAATGTTAGCTTCTACTCCGCCTCCTTTGATTCCACAATTTCCTGCACTTTTCTTGGAGATCATCATTGAAATTATCAGATTGATAATGTCCTTTGGCATCAGTTTTTCATATTTTTCTGTCACACATACAACATGCATACAAACTGAAACACACATAAACACAAACACACAAGTGGAGTATGTACATTGGATGCGAGTACTAAAAGGACGGATTATCTTAATGCATTAATCACACACAATGAATCACACGCGAAAAGATAACACAAATGCACAACAAAAATGGAGGTGTTTACAGCTCGGATGCGCAGCAGCACGACATCCACCCCCTCTAAACCTACGCATCCTCTGGATGAGCCAACTATCCAGGATCATCCAAGTCCACAAACAGGTCCAGTCCTTCATCAGTTTCTAGTAGACCTGTTTCTCCATCAGCTTCATCATCCATATTCTCTGCTTCTTCTGCTAGACTTTCTTCTACCTGCTCTTCTTCTGCCAATGCTTCAAGTGAATACTCTTCATCTTCTCTTCTCTTGAAAATCTTGACTCGTTTTCCAGCAATGGGCACCCTCAATACCGTCCCATCCAATTCAGCCAACTCATAGGTAGCATAGTCAAAAACCTGTTTCACCTCATACGGTCCAAACCATCTTTGAACCATTTTTCTCATGCTACTATGCTGATTCTCTAGACTACTGTCGTAGACTAGAACCCAATCTCCTTCTTTTAAGGCTCTAGGCCTCAAGCGATGCCTCAAATCAAACATGTCCTTGTTTCTAAGTCGGACTGCCTTCAAACGATCAACTGCTAGCTGCACATCTTCTGTCCTTCTCTCTAGTTGATGAATCCGAAGAGCTAGAAGCTCCTCCCTTGATAAATTCTTATGCCATGGAAGAGCACTCCACGTGAGAGCACAGATTTCTGTAGGCATGAAAGGTTTTTGCCCATACATCAACTCTGCAGGCATATATCCAGTAGTCACGCTATGTGTAGAGTGGTCTGCCCACAATGTAAAAGGTAGTAATCTCGGCCAATCTCCAATCCGACCTCTACAAGCTTTTGCCAATGCCTTAACTATCGGCGGATGTCCTCTTTCGCTCTTGCCATTTCCCTCTGGATTATAGGCAGTAGTAAGAGCCAACTTAATCCCAAGCCATGAGAAAAATTCTCTAGCTTCGTCTACATCTAGCTCTCCACGATCAGCTGTAATCTTGCCTATACATCCATACCTGCAAAATATTTCTTCCAACAAGAATTTACATACTGTAGTGGTGGTCTTCGTCCGCAAAGATCTGCCTTCAACATAGTTTGTAAGATCCTCCCTAGCCAAGACAAGTTATCTCATCTGCCAAAGTCCCACTGGCAAAATAACCAAGTCAACCACCCATTTATAATGAATACATAGTGGATAGGTCGGATGCAACTCATCACGATGCCACACTAAAGAGTAAAGTTGACAGTCCCTGCAAGTCTCCACAAAGTGGGAAACAACTTTATACATCCCTTTCCACCAGTATCTTTCTTTGATTTTCTCATAGGTAGCCCACACACCTCTATGACCAGCCCAAGAACTCTCATGAAACTCTCGCATAATCTGTATCTGCATCGCTTCCTCACAAACTACTCTCAAAGGTAAGCCACCTCTCTTCTTTGGATGCTTCCAAAGAAAACCATCTTTCAAAAAATACCCATAAGCCTTTCTTATGATTTTCTTGAATTCATCATCTGTCCAATCAGCTCTTCGAGTCAATGAACTTAGATATTGTCCAATTTGCAGCCACTCGTCAACATAGAGTTCTTCAATAAAGGCTTCAACAGTAGATACATGACAATCATGAACAAGGACAGAAGCTGCAAACTCTGTCTCATCATCTTCTGCAAGCATTGACTCCTCATCCTCATATCTCGCTCTAGACAGCATGTCAGTAAAAACGGGATTATCTTTTCCTGCTATATGTCGAAATTCTGGATTCAATGATTTGATGTAGGCAATCAACCGAAGCATCGCTATATCTGGAGTTGAACAGCTAGTAATCATGCCAAGCAAAGGCAAACAATCTGTTTCCACAACAACTGAAGCACCAATAAAATACCCTTTATCACACTTCAGTGCAGTGACTACTCCCCACAACTCTCTTTTAATCTGCGGATATCTCCTCTGTCGCTCATTAAGAACTTTAGCTCCAAAGCGGATTGCATATCTGTTTCCATCAGCATCATCCTGTCCCACTGCCCAACCTATGCCAATAGGGCTAGTATCAACTGTCAACATGATTGGCCGTCCACATTGATAATCCGCCTTGCAAAGAGTAGGAGCTGATTGCAACAGCTTCTTGAGTTTACGCATGGCTTTCGAATGCTTCTCATCCCAATGAAATTTCTGCCCCTTTCAAAGCAGTTGATAGAGAACATCTGCTATGTGAGCAAAATGAGGAATCCAAATCATGTAAAATACACAAGCTCCCACAAATCTCCGCACCTCTGAAGTAGTTGAGCAATACTCTGCAATCCTGCTTATGGCATCCACCTTTGCAAGTGAAGGCTTCCTGCCATAATAACCAACCATATGCCCAACTATGATGACTTCATTAACACCAAAGACAGATTTCAGCCCTAAAAGAGTCAAGTTCACCTCCTCTAATCTTGTCAATATTTGCTCACAAGCAACCAAGTGTTCAACCACAAATTGTCTACATCCTCGCAAATCAAGACTCTCATTCTTTTCTGCTTCTGCACAACCCTTAATAGGCACATCATCTAGAAAAGGCATGGTATACTGCGGAATATAGTCTCATAGAACTCTATGCATAGCATTCATCATATGAGCAACTGAGTTGGTGGCACCTTGAGGCAAGGTACACATCCTCACAAGACCAATAGGTGTCCACATAGTAGTAATATCCCTGCTTTCCAAGGCAAGCTAAAACTGATCATAACCTGAATACAAGTCACCTAGAGAATAGATGGCTCGTCCTGCAAAAGCCTCAGCAAATTCATCCACAACTGGACTTGTTCCCACATTCCTGATTGTCACTTTGTTCACGGGCTGCATATCCTGAATAAATCTCAAAGTACCATTCTTCTTTGGTACAGTAAACCACCTGTTAGAATAGGGCGCAGAAGAGGGTTCCAAAATCCCCATCTTAATCTTCTCATTCAGAAACTCTATCAGCTTTGGCAAATGTGCTCTAGGCATAGGTATAGGACGTATATTCCATGGCACATGAGGGACAGTGAAGATGACCATAGGCGCAACCAATTCGGGACTAATGCAGCCAATTTCATGAGGAAAGAAAGTAAATGCCTTACCATGATGTCCAAGCATCTCTCTAAAACATTCTTTTTCCACTGGAAGCAAGAAATCATCATTTCCAATCTTCAATTCTGCAAGAGTTTCAGCTATAAATTTATGTCCAATATTTGCAGGATTTCTCAACATAGGCTGTTTCATAGCTTTTTCTATCTGCTCATCACTGTCAGGAGGAAGCGGCCCTGCAACCAGCTTAACCATCAACTATTTTATACTTCGTGTTAACCTTGGCATCAGTTAGGCACTCTTTTCTTTGCTACAATTTCTGCAAATTTTCAGCAACTCTCAACTCTGTTGGCTGAAAGATTTCAGCCCTTTGCTCTATGGACTGCATGGATGCAGCCTGAAACTCTGTATGCTGAAATTTTTCAGCATTAAACTCTGTTGGCTGAATGGATTCAGCCCTCGGCTCTATGGACTGCATGGGTGCAGCCTCATACTCCATATCCTGAATTTTTCCAGCATTTAACTATGTTGGCTGAAAGGTTTCAGCCCTCTGCAACTCTGTAAGCTGATTAAGATCAGCCATAGATTCAGTTTGCTGAGTTTTCTCAGCCTCTAACTCTGTTTTCAGCATAAAATCAAAAATTTCCTGAAACATATCCAAGGTTTGCACAGGTATGATCTTTGAACCCTTATATACATCAGTTTTCAGCATTGTACCCATTTCAGACAATGTATCCGCATAAGACATCCCTTCATACAGCCCATCAACATGCTCTTTTGCTTGCAAAATACCTGCAATCTTCAACTCTTTCTCCTTACGACCAATGTACTGCCTGGCAGCTCTAGACAAATCTGAATTTTTCTGATAACTCACTGAACTATCTGAAGAAAAACCAACAAAATTAGTGGAGAAAGACTGGCTGCCAGGAGGTGAGATCTCCTCTTTTCTCTGCTCCGTACCACTGGTGTCTCGCAAGACATCGGTACCTAATGAAAATCCAACTCCTTCGTAGGTAGTGGTGCTTCACACAAGGAGTCCTTATTTCTCAGATGATTTACCCCAACAGTCATAAACTGAACAGCTCGCATACCATCCTTACTACATATCCGTGCATAGGCTGAGCCGTCATCCATCACTTTCGTCTCCATTCTTGCTTCTATAATGAAAGGCTGTCCAAGAATAATCGGATAAGAGCAAGAATCCTGAACAAAGCAATGATAATCCTCTTCAACATTACCAATAGAAATTCTGATGCTCGGACAAGCAGCATACATATCACCAAAAGTATTATTGGTGGCTCTCATGCGCCAGCCATGCTCTGCATCCATAGGCCACTTGCCACTCTCATAAACACCTCGAGCAATAAGATTAATCTCGGAACCATGATCGACTAAAGCGACCAAAGGAATCTGTTTCTCTCCAATCCTTACCACCGTCTCAGTGGTTGCTCTAGCCCAATGACTGCGTGAAAAATGGCTACGAGGAATGAGGATAGGGGTATCATCATCTTCATACTGCATAGGCTGAACTATTTTCTCCAATTGCGGATTGACAGAAGCATTCTCAACCATCACTACATCATCATGCTCTTCCCTAAGAGCTCCATGCCATAATCCCTGTAAAGCAGGTCCTTCCATCGCATGTCGTTTCCTCCGCAAAAGATCCTGCATCTGATCCTGTATTTCTCTTCTAGCAATCCCAAGAGCTTCTCCAATAGTAAAAGTGACTTCACTATTCAAAATTCTTTCATGAAAAATCTTACTCATATCCATCTGCATATCAAGGTCTGACAAGAGCTTGAATCCTGGCTCCTTTCTTGGTTGCTTCTTCTCTTTCATTTGCTTGTCTCCCATAGGTTGTTCAGGAGCTGGAGAACTCGTCATAGGTGGAGCTGTAACAGGTGGTGAAACAAAGTCACCCCCTCTAGTCTTTTTGGAGGTGCTGAGACCCTCCTCATCTCTTCTTCTCTTTTCCTCAACCATGGCATCTAAACCCTGTGTTTTTGCCATATAAGCAAAAATAGAATACCTGTCAACAGGAGAATCCCATCCCATTTCTCCTCGAATGTTGGAGCCCACACAAGTCATAGTGGATGCCTGAACTTTCCCTCTTCTCGCTATCTCCAAGGCAGAGGACCATAAAGCAGAATCTCCATCTGATTTCTGCTCAAGCTGGACTCCATAAGCTGAAGCATCTCCTCTAACACTCACATAAGCTGATCGCACAGCCATATCATCAACGAGCTTCTTCATGCCTCCCTTACCAAAGTTCGTGTCAAGAGGAGCTCCAGTCTCTGTCAGCCATATCTTCCCATCTTGTCCCCAGAACACTACATTCTTCTTACGCGCTTCTTGAAAAGCATCACAATCTCTGCAGTGTTGGTGCTCTGTACTATCGCACCAAATACATCGTCTCCCTTTTCTTTGGCCAGCTGAAAAAGCAGTCGCTGGAGCAGGTGCTACAGCAGGTACTGACATAAGTTGCTCCTTTAACTTTCCAACTTCAGCTTTGACGGCTTCAATCGTCAAATCTGCCAAGCCTTTAATAACATCATCTACGGATAAGGGCACTAGAGCAGCAGGAACTGGTGGATTTACAACAGGAGGAGTAGGCTTAGGCATAGAACTTGTAGCAGGGGTAGAAGAAGAAGTCTCCAAGGATTTTTCAGAAACAGATCCTGTATTACGATGCAATCGTACTCTCCTGCGCTGCTTCTTAACAAGAGCATTCACAGTATCAATGACATGTCTCCACTCGGTCTTTAAACCTAAATCGATAGCTTGATCTTCCAAAAGATCATCCAACTTTTGCTGTAAATCAGCATCAGAAACTTGTAAAAATAATTCCACTTTTTGCATCTCCAAAGCTTGCTGCTCAGTTCCATCCAACTAATCATAGCGGCTCTCAAACTCTCGCAGAAGGGTGGTAACTGAAAGTCCCTTATTAGACATAGAAACCCATGCTAAGAAATTCATGCGATTCATAAGACCTGTATCCTCCATGAAATATTCATCTTTTAATGCCTTCTTAAACTCTGCCCAACCAGCATGTGTTCCTTGAATTTCTGAAATTCGGACTTCAAGAGCACGCACCACGATCTGCAAGAAGTAGTGGCTCCAAACATCTTGAGAAACCCCAAAAAACTTCATCTTTTCTTCATACAAATACAGGTAAGTTGACACTTGTTGACCGTTGAACTGCTTCATCTCCTGTTGGACAGCTTTCAAGGCATCCATGGCATCACTATCACGTTTCCGTGAGCTTGTTGCTGCATATAGGTTGTAAATGACTGAAACAGGTTCTTCATGACATTGTCATCTATCATCTCTTCTTGCGAGTCTCCCATCTTGCTGAAAATTGATGCAGCACTTTCACGTCGGGTTCACCAAAAATGTCGTAGATTTCGTGTAAGGACTGCTGAACATGGAGTTCAAGTTGCAACAAGGAAAGAGGATAACAAGAAGAAATCAATTTTTTGATGCCAAAGTTCACTATATTCCTTGTCAAGTAAATTACAAGAGGTCCATGTTCAGAAAAATCTGTAGTATCTCATAATCTGTTTTGCATTCAGGTGTTTGAAGACAGTTATGCCATTGGAACATAGACTTGAAGAGTCTTAAAGAGTTCTACTGGGCAACAATCCTTGTGAACAATTCTCGATCTAATCATTTGAGCAATCAACCCATAAGTCTACCCAACATTCAGCACCAGTTCAAGGCTGTTCTCAGCATTCAAATTTCAGCAAGTCTGTGTGGAGGAAGGTCTCTGATGTCTTTGTAATGTCAAAACTCGGGATCATCAGCACAAACAGCTATGATTTTGTCATCTTTTTCACCTTGATCTATCATTGGCATAAGACCAATTGCTCTTGTTCGAAGGAAACATCCTGGAACAAGAGGTTCTTGCATAAGGACCAGCACATCCATGGGATCATTATCCTCACAGAGAGTTCGGGGAATAAAGCCATAGTTGTGAGGGTTCACCACTGATGAATACAAAACTTGATCAACCTTGATGAGCCCTGTCTTCTTATTCAGCTCATACTTCACTTTGCTCCCCTTACTGATCTCAACAACACAATTGAAGACAGATGGAGCTCCAGGTCCAATCTCTAATTCATGCCAGGGGTGTGCTGATGAGCAGAGAAAAACGAACGTCCTCTCAACGGTGTCGCTCTGTCGTATATAACCTGGTCGATGTGGTCGAACGTCTACAGAGTGAAGTAATGAATTGACATGACGCTGCACCGGGCCATCGCTGATTGAAAGGATCAGTGATCATCACAGCGATGGTAGTTGAGAGAGATACAACAGGAGGCAAGAGACACCATCACTTGCTCCCAAACACTGTCACTCAGCTTCTTCCATGCCCTCTTGAAACTGTGAACATGTGTCCGCAGCACATCGGAGACCCTACTAATCACTTGATTCTGATGATGGTGATTAGGCCTTAAACCCTGCAGCCTCTTGCTAGCTGTATGATTATTGCTGGCACCGCTACTAGCAGTGCTTAACCTGGCCGACGATGATGATGTTGATGATCTTGTGGACACAAATGATCTTACATTCATCATCCACTGCACATAAAGATCAGCTATCTGCTTCTGATGACCACATCAATATGATTACACTACTCCATCCTTTGCGCTTGCATTCTCTGCACAAGCTGAATTCTCTTGAATAGCCGTCCTGATTTACATCCTGTTGCCGCTACGTTTGCCATGGCCCCTTGTTGCAGATTCTCGTGTACAAGGGAGTAAAAAAATTCCCAATAATAGGGAGTGAATTCCTCTTATTCCTGTCTCAGCTCTGTCTGCCATGGCCCCATCCGGGCCCAGCCCGCCATTCATAGCCTTTCAAAAATCCCCCTTTTCTTAGCTTCCCCCCCCCCTTGTCAACATAGCATTCGTAAGGCTATTCTGAAAGTACAAAGCTTTTTATCTTTCCCTCCAACTTTCAAAATAGAAAGCCTTCTCTTTTACTACCTCAATGGTTTCTCCCATGAATGCATGGTATCAAATGCACCAATTTATAACCAACCTTTGAAATCAGATGTAGCAAAGGATTTCTGTTGTGATCCAATCGAAGCAAGGTCCATAAGTTCAGCCATGGATGACATGAACCACAAGGATCAGAAAAATAGCATGATAGCACGATCTAATTCAATGCTTCAATGACCTTCAATGTCACAAATCTCTCTGGTTCATCTCCTCCATCCGCCTCATGTCTGCATTTTCCGTATCCCCTCCTTTCTTTGCAGTCTTGACATCATTGGCATGGCGAATTCTAGCATATTCAGGAGGGAAGAATCAATCTCAATATATATCAACGTACATGAAACTCCCTTTTGTGGTTGAGTAGGATGCAGTGCCACATCCTCAGATGCTCCCTCCCGGACGTCAAGAGGCTGCAAAACGTTGACGCGAGGAGGCAGAATCTTCAAGAAGAGTGGAGACTGACAACCATGATAGTAGCCCTCATGAAATGCCCCATCAAGTCGTAGAGGATGAGATTTTGGACGACATGGTACACCATTTATTTTCGCAACTGGTTCAGGGAGAAGGTCACTCTACGAAGCCAGATGATCCACTATATGTAGCGTCATCTACTCCGTTGTATGAAGGTTGTACGTATTCCGTTCTTCGTGTGTCCCTCGAGATACTTAACTTGCAAACAATTTATGGATGGAGTAATGTCAACCATGTATTGTATCACGGCAGTGCCACGTGTCTTGGTCTAATGGCTAGTCATGTGGCTGCCACATGGATGCCACGTATCAGTGCCCAATGGCTAGTGCCACGTGGCATAATTGCATGCCCTATATAAGGAGGTGTCGGTCATGTATGGCTTTTTTGGCTGCCTTTTCAGACTTCTTCGTTCGTCTCCTGATACGGCGCAAGGGTGAGTGTTCATTTTTTTCGAGTTTGCCTTCTCGCGTCATTTCGGGCGTAGCCTTCTTCTTGTCTGGATTCGGCACGGCCTTTTGCTTTCCTAGATTCTCGTTTGTTTTCGTTTTCCTTTGACTGTTTGTTGTTGTACTTTTCACCATACGGCACGAGTAGCAACATACGTCTTTCTACTAAGTCTTTGAAGAAATGTTTTTACCAAGGAATGAAAGCTCATCTCGAATCTCTTACATCCTATGGATGTGATCCCTCATTGTAGGAAAATTTGTGACAAAAGAGAGCCATCATAGCTTTAGATCAAGACATAAGCAATGCCCAATTATCTGTATCCAAAAGAGAGATACGAATCTCCTCCAAATCTTTGTAGTGGTGCAGATATGGCTAACATGCAGAAGCACAGAATTTTAACAACTTAAAAGGAGAGAATAGCATGCTCTTGTATTCAATTGATCCTGTAAAGTTGTCAAATCCATGGTTGCACCATCATGACGATCCACGTTAGGTTGGGATATAGGGGCTATAACAAAATCCCAAAGGTCACAATCGTCGAGGAAAGACTCCATGCGATGCAACCATAGATGATAGTTTGTTCCATTTAACTTGTTGAATGCATAGAGAGAGGGTGGAAGTGGCATCTACTCAAGAGATGTCATCAATTCTGATTAGAGACTAGAAGCCTTGGCAAAATATAATGAGAAAGAGTAACAAGACAGTGGTCGATTTGGAAGATCCTAGCCCACACAATCCCCCATATCATACATGTTGGCCCGTAGATGTTCTTTAAGAAATACCTATGAGAAAACACAGAAGATGCTTCCACTGGAATAAAGGTGGCCAATAAGAGGTGTTCTCATGATAATCGAGGTCCATTGGCTCACAATACAAAAGAAAATTGACTGAGGCAAGGTAGAGAGGGAGTATCTAATGTCGAAGGAAACACACAATGTTGGGCAGAGAGAGGGAGCCTAATACAAAAAAGAAGTCACCCTTCTTAGTAAAGACTAGCTATTATGAGAAGATAGAAAAGAAAGAAATATGTCCACCTGTAAACAAGTCGCGCCCAGTAGAAAACAAGTACCAACCAACTTGCAAATGTGCTGCCTAGAAGGACTGATGACTTACCCACACAAAACCTAGAGATACAAGGGTTGCCTACACAAAAATGAAGGTAATGCAAGGCCTAGTTCTACAACACATATGTTAGGGACTACTTGTAGAAAACATAGGTCTATTTTAGTGTCACCCAACCAATAGAATGGTTGTTCAACCTATTTGATACTGCTTGGTTGTAATAATGGTATTGCCTAGCTTGGTAGAGGCCACCCAATAGCAAAACACAAATCTTTCCAAATAAACATAGCCTATGAAAGTGTCAAAAATAGGTTGCCACAGGTCCCAACATACAACTCAATGCATCAATTTGGGTGCCACATTGTAGTAGGGGGACGAGAGAATGAGGAGGACTGGCTCATCATGAAGGATCAATTATGGATAATGGATAATAAAAGTGGGAGGGTAGGATGCCTATATATAGGAAAAAAAGAGACAAAATCCTAAATGTGGTTAGAACCCTAAAAAATAGCCACAAAAGTGCACAAAAAGAAATGCACTAATGTGTCCTCTATCTTAAGTATCTAAAACATATAAAATGAAAAACAAATACAATGTCTCCTAATGTCCACATATGACTTAGACTAAGGCTCACTTGCAAGAGATGACCACACAAGACACACATGATTTCTAATAAGCTCAACATCTCTTCGATATTCACAAAGATTCGGAAGCACATATATTAAACAAACTCAAGAGAAATGTAAGAGAAATGCATATAAGCTCTCACTGCAACACCCATCATACTAAATTGGAGATCAAGTTTGGCTTCTTTGATGTGACATACATTTTTCTCACCCCTTCCCAAAAACTAGATTATCAACAACTTGGACCCTTTAAGGTTCTTTGCTAAGTATATCCAATAACCTATCATCTCCAACTCCCCCCATCCATGAAAATCCATCTTTTTTTCATGTTTTAGTCTTGGAGCCATGTCATACATCTAATATCCCTAGAAGAATACTAAAGCCATTGACTCTAATCATAATTCAAGATAACCAAGAATATGAAGTAGACAAAAGCATGGGTTTGAGAATTTCAACAGGAAAATTCCCATATCTTGTCCATTGGAAGGGCTATGATACAAGTGAAAAAATGTAGGAAGTAGCTTCACATATTCAAAGAGCTCCTATTAAGATTCACGAATTTTATCTTCAATATCTAACCAAGCCTAGGCCTATTTAAAAGCACACCACCACCCCTCATGGAACTCGCTGCTAGAAGGGGGGTAATGTAATGGATGATTAAGCAAGAACAAACCTTTGGTTCGTATGCACAGTGGTATAGCCCTTGGTCCCATGAAATTTTCCAGAAGATTCTAGAATATTCTAGAAGATTCAAGAAAGTACTAGACAATTCTAAGAAGGTTCTAGATAATTCTTTGTAAAGGTCTAGAAGAGGCTTGCATTAACTCTTACCTCAACATTGCTTATGTTCTCACTTATATCAATGATACTTATCTCATCAATGATATCATAATCTAGAAGCTTCCCCTGAACCTCCTGAATTCTAATGTAAATAGGGGTCTTGAGCTACAAGTCATTTAATCTTGCCAACACTAGTTGTGAGACTTTAGAAAGGTAATTTCTCTTCTAGTTCTTCTCTTGTTCTAGTTCAAGCCTTCTCTTGTAGTCAAGTGAGAGCAAAATTTTGGTGCCGGAAATTGCTTAAAAATAGCTAAAAACTATGAATATCAAGGGAAAAATATCCAATGTCAAAGGCGGCGACTCGACCTAGGACGATTTTAAGCGTCAAAGTGCTCTAAGGACGCCCGGGCAACACTTGCGGATTTTTAGTAATTTTTCCATGCGCCTGTGCCGGTCAATGGAGCTGTCAGTTAGTGCGGGATGCCGAGACGAGCTCACAAAAATTTTCAGAACTGGATTCAAACACTGTATGCGCGAGAGGCCGGGAAAAGGGCCAAAAGGCCAGTCAAAATTAGGGAGGTGCCCAAAAGGAGAAGTGAAGGGGTGCCTTTGGGGAGGGGCACCCCCTTCCTCAAAAAAAAAAACGACGATTAGGGGAGGCGGCGTGCTGCAGAGCTGTCGCGAAAAAAACACCCCCCTCCCCCCCCCCCTCAATGCAGATTTTTGTTGAAGAAGAAGCCATGGAACAGATTACACAAGGCAACTACATTGCTTTCACGCTCCGCATCACTCCATCCCGCGCAAGAAATGGCAGCCTGTAGAGGGAGAGAGAAAATCTATCTTTCTCTCTCCTCCCTCTCTCTCCTCTAAGGGGGGATTCATGTGGGAAGAGAAGGGAAGAAGAAAGAATGGTAGAGGCTTGTCCGGCATCGATCGGATTGCTTCACGGGCTGGAAATGGTGACGTATGATCGTCATGAGCATGAAGTGCTGCTGATTTTCAGATTTGTAGTCATGGACATGAAACCCGAAACACGCAAATAAGCGGTAATTCAATTTTTTCAAAGGAAATTTGAGATTTCATGGCTTTTGATTGGTAAAATGTTGTTCATGTGGGCTAAAAATTGTTTATGTTGCTGTTTACCATGAGTATTTGTTGATCATAATCAGAAAATCAGAAAAACATGCATCTTGTGGCCCAAAATAATACACTAAAACACGTAAAATATGGAAAATCAAGGGAAAATGATGTTTTTGAGCATAAAATTTGAAGAATAAATAGGAACACCAACTAAATTTTCATTTTTGTTGCAAGAAGGAACTAAGGGCCACATCCCATAACCTATTGTGAATTTTTAGTAATAAAATAATGCAGAAAATAAGGAAAAATACAAGGAAAATAGAGGGAAACCACTAAAAATAGGGGAAATTTGCATTTTGGGTGCGGAAAATTAATGAAAATTAAGAACAATGTTCGTGAATGTTTGTGGGGACTGAAGCATGAGGATTTTCCTTAGTTCAGCCCCACCTTCTCGTTTTAGTGTGTCTTTTTCCGCTTTTTACACATAAAATGATGGCAAAATGCCTTACAAAATCCATACAACAATGCAACATTTGATCGATGGGAGGGTAGAGTGGTTAAAATGTGTCTAAATGCGAAGTAAAATGATGAAAAGCTTGCTGGTTTTTGTTTGCATGCCATATAGGTCGGTGAATAATTATAGAATGAGAGCCTAGTAGCACGAGGGTTCCTCGGTGCTAGGTTCGTGCAACGCCGCATAAGAACGGTAATTGAAAATCATTAAAAGGATGTTTTTCACATGTGCACAATATTGATTTTATAATTATTTGAGCACTTAGCATCCACAATATGCATAAACCATGGAAATATTTAAAGGTATCAGAAATCCTGGATGCACAGCAATTGCTTTCATTAGGACCTTAACACACGTTGAGTGAGAGACAGGACACCCTAAGCCATAGGCTAGGCATGGGGTCTAGGGGAAAGAGAAGTAAGGACAATGGTACATTCCTGTATACGATCAATTGGTACATTGAGTGGATTTTGTGCGAAATGTTTATATGTTGAGCGACGCACCGAGGGGCCAATCCCCAAGGTGTAGGAGAGTCGCAGAGGGGTGGCGGCACTTAGCCGTTGGAGGACCCCCTATGTCTGTGCTTCGTGCCATTAGGCAATGTGTAAGGGACTCCCTCTGAGGAGTAGTGGGTGAGAGAAGAGTGGATTACAAACGACGTAATACAAACGCAAGATATTTAGGAAGGCAATGTATGTGTCACCAACGCTCCTGGCCGCGAGGCCGTGGGGTTGTTGAGCGCGTGAGATAGAGGTCCGGCTAGTGCACGAGCCAGTGCCGGCCCGTTCTAGGTTCCATCATCAAGCCACACTCTTGTGAGCATTCTCTTGTAATTAAGTTCTCTTGCAATTGAGTTATCTTGAAATAAAGTTTTAATTCAATTTCTCTTTCAAGTTCTTTTCTTATAAGTTGTGAGAGCAATCTCCTTGCTCTTCAAGAGTACTTACAATGCTAATAGCAATTTTTCAAGATCCTTCTACCACAATCTTTCCTTTCCTTGATGGAACGTGTTGTTACTTCTTTACAAAGCATCCAATAGCAAATCCAAGAGCTTTAAGAAAGTAACACAAAGCTATAAGTAGAGCAACCACAAGCTTTGGGCTTAGCTATGCAAGATCTACAACAACAAATTCAAGAGACAAGCCTATATCAAGCCAGAGGTCCATCAACTTCTATTAGCAACCTTCATCGTCAACATAGGAAAGGTCAATCTTCTAGAAAAATTTGATGGCACAAGGTCAAAATTGGAATATTTTCTCTCGGGTTAGCTTCATAGAAACTCTCATCTCAAGCATAACTCTCTCTTGGTTTGCCCCCTTGCTAGGGAAGAAATCCCCATTACTACATAGTTTTAAGGCCTTCATATAAGAGTTCTCTACCACATTTGGAGAAGTAGACAAGGCAAGAGTAGTTAAAACAAAGATTAGAAATCTACGCCAAGGATCGAGACTTGCGGCCTTACTTTATATATCAAAATTTTAGTAAAACTCACATGTGATTTAATATGGCATGAGTACTATTTTATTTTATTAGCCAATTCCATTGGGGATTGAAAGACGATGTTAAAGAACTTTTGCTCACCATGCCAAAGGGTACATATACTCAGTGAATTGATCTCTCAAGCAATTGAATGTGACAATCGCCTATTTGAGGGAAGACAAGGAATACATCAAGGAGTTGGTTTAAATTCAAGCATGATGAATAATTTTGACCCAACTATCCAAGAAGACCAAGTATCCAAGGTGAGGCCTATGCAAATCGATATGAATCAGTTCAAGCCCTTGACAGCTCAAGAAAAATAAAGACAATGCTTTAATAGATTATTTATATATTGTGACTAGTTGGGACACATAGCTAAATGTTGTCTTAATAAAAGAAAGATGAGAATTCATTGTGCCACTATTGGGCCATCGTAATAGTTGAAAAACATTCTAGAACATTCTAGAATAGTTGAGAAAGTACTAGTCTATAATTCTAAGGAGGTTCTAGATAATTCCTTGGAAAGCTCTAGAAGAGGCTTACATCAACACTTACATCAACATTGCTTATGCCATCACTTATATCAATATGTTTATGTCCTCAATTATATCATCATCTAAGAGCTTCTCCTTAACCTCCTCATGATGCTCCTGCGAGTAAGTCCTTTTCTAGCTCTTATCTTATTCTAGTCTTCTCTTGTATCGAGTCTTGTCTTGTAATCAAGCCATGCTATTGTGAGCATTCTCTTGTAATCAAGTTATATTGCAATCAAGTTCTAGTTCATTTTCTCTTTCAAGTTCTTCTCTTGTAGTTGTGAGAGCAATCTCCTCACTCTGGAAGAGGACTTGCTATGCTCATAATACTTTGGCAAGTCTCACTTACCATGTTCTTGTCTAGTTATGATGGATTCCATGATGGAAGATATTGTTGCTTATTTACAAAGCATCCAGTAGCAAATCCAAGTGCTTCAAGAAAGTAATCCAAAGCTACAAGCAAAAAAACCACAAGCTTTGGGCTTAGCTATGCAAGGCTTACAATGATAACTTTAAGAAATTCAAGAGACAAGCCTACTTCAAGGTAGAGGTCCATCAACTATTAGTAACCTTCATGGTCAACATAGGAAAGAACCAAAGGTCAATCTTCCAAAGAACTTTAATGGGAGAAGGTCAAAATTCATATATTTCCTCTAATAGGTACAATTGTTTATACATATGCAATCAGATCATTATCCAAATGATGCTTCTCAAATCGGCCTCATATGAACTCTCCTTGTAGGTACAACTCTCTCTTGGTTGCCCCCTTACTTGAGAAAGTATTCCCATTGCTATATAATTTAGAGGCCTTCATACAAGAGTTATTTGCCGTATTTGAAGAAGTAGACCGAGCAACAGTAGCTGAAACAAAAATTAGAAATCTACTCCAAGGGCAGAGACCCACCTCGATTTATGTATTAGAATTTCAACAACTCACATGTGATTTAACGTGGCATAAGGATTATTTTATTAGTCAATTGTGTTGGGGATTGAAATATGATGTTAAAGATCTTTTGCTCACCATGCCAAAGGTACATACACTCAATGAATTTATCTCTCAAGCAATTGAATGTGACAACTATCTATTTGAGAGAAGACAAGAAGGATGTTAAGGAGCCACTTTGAATTCAAGCATGATGAAGACTTTTGACCCAACTACCCAAGAAGGCCAAGTATTCGAGGTAGAGCTTGTGCAACTTGATATAATGTGATTCAAGCCATTGATATCTCAAAAAAAACACATGCAATGCTTTAATGGATTATGCATGTATTGTGACTAGTCAGGACACATAGCTAAATATTATTCTAACGAAAGAAAAATGAGAAATCATGGTGCCACTACTCCATCACTATTAGGAAACATCGATATCTAGTCTCAGTAGAGACCATGTGGTTGGATAAAGCTTCAAGAAACCCAAAAGGAGGTGGTCTTCTATCTACAGATTCAATGTTTAGCTTTATGTTAACAATAAAGATTCACTTGAAGGAAATATAGATAGATTGACAAGCTTTGTTAGACTTTGGAGCCACATCATTCTTCATGGACAAGAAATTTGGAGAGCAATATGGTATATAACTTCTAAGGAAACCAAAGTCGATATATGCAAAAGTAATTGATGGTCTACCTCTTGCTTTGGGAGATATCACATATGGGACTCACCCATAAACTTTTCCCCAAGGAGTCTTGTGTCAGATATAGCCTTCAACATCATCCATTGCCCAAATAGTCCTATTTTTATTGGGCTATCTTGGCTAAAATAACATAACCCTGACCTCAATTGGAGGTTTAGAAAGGTTAAACCAAGGCTAGTGCAAAATAATAAAAGGAAGAGTTCTTGACCAATATACATTGGGGCAAAGGTGTTTGTGTATCAAGCAAAAAAGAATCCATCCTTTTTTATGTATGGGATTCCAAAGGAGAAACCAAAGGATGAAAGTCTCAATATGCAGAGTTCGAGAATGTGTTTTAAAATAAGAACGTAGACATGCTATCAAAACACTGGCCTTATGATTATGCAATAGATTTATAAGAAGGAGCTCAACCTCCTTTTGACCCCATCCATGAGCTATCCCAATATGAATTAGTAGAGCTCAGAAAATATAGTGATGAGAATCTTGCCAAGGGATTCATAGGTCATTTAAAATCTCCAGCGGGTGTTCCAATTCTATTCATCAAGAAAAAATATGTATGTGGATTATAGAGGACTCAACAAGATTACTATTTGGAATCATTACTTGAGTCTTCCCTTGATTCACCTAACTAGAATACTAAGGCCTTCCATAAGACATTAAAAAAGCTAGGTGGGCAATGCTCCAATCTAGTGCTCGTGAAATTTTCTTTTCCCAACCAATGAGACACACGACAAAGTTTCAATATTGTTTGTTTTTTGCTGTTTTCATTTTTTAAAATAACTAAAATATGTAAACATGCCCATTTTTGGCGTGCACTACACTAATGCACCCAATGCATCATGAATGAATCCATGTCAATATTCAACACCATTTAAACCTCTTGGCCATTGCAAGCGTACTTGGGATGACTCCCTACATCGTCCATCCATAAGGTCGTGTTAAACTGACAAGCCACAAAGCCAAACTTCATTTCAGGAGTAGAGAACTAATATATAAGGAAGAGTTTACAAACAATTAATCAACACTACCTATAGCAAATCAAAGATGAGGTTTTTGACCATACATGAAGGGACAATATTACAGCATAAGAGTATGACGTCATGGCATGCCAAGGTCACCCTTTCGTGATTTGTATATATATGGGCTTATTAGATGACCATTGCTCGATACTCAGGAGTCAGTACTGGTCATAGTTACTAGGGCGACAGGTTGATGTTATCACACACGCTGTCATCCGTGTCGTCGGTTGTGTCACCGTCTCTGATCATGCTGTTGTCATGGTTCTTATTGTTACTACTGTTGTCGTCGTCGCCATTATTGCTGCTGTGGCTGAGACGGCAGACAAGGTGAAGGAGCTCAGACGGCTGGTCAGCAGCTCGGATATGGTCATCAGACGGCTGGAGCTGAGCTCGGATATGCTGCGCCTTAGGACGCTTGCGCTTGTAGCTGTACTGGAGCTGCTGCCCCAGGTACAACTGGAAGCCATGCAAGCTGGTACTTGCCGGCGTCGACGGGCCTGGCCTCTCATCTTCCGACACGTCCTTACCGAGGAAACCGCCGCCGTCACAGTCATCATCCGGGTCGTGAGAAGGACAAGAAGAATCCAAGCCCGGCACGACGAACGTCCTGCACGAGAAGAGCGTCTGCAGGGACAGATGCATCCGTACAGAGGCGTTCAGGCAGGCCAGCTTGGCGTGCGCGTCGGCCATCGAGCAGACCCGCGCGTGCTCCACGCCGTGCTTGCCGCGGGCAGCGCTGCCGTCGTGGAGGAACAGGGCCCGCACCTCGGCCAGCAGCCCCGGCGGCATGCCAGGGAAGGAGGCCCTCGTCTTAGGCTGTGGCGGCCGCGCCGGCGTAGAGCCATCGATCACGATTTTGCCTGCCGCGCGGCGGACCGCTTGCGCCGCCGCCACCGGGTTGGCCGCCGCAGCCGCGCCGTCGTTGGGGCTGACGGCGAAGCTGGATACGTGGCAGCCAGCGAGGCGGCCGAGGGCATCCGTGACGATGCCGCCCATGACGTCGAGGGCGAGGCCGAAGCTGGCGATGAGGCTGTCAGTGGGGTTTGCTGCCGCCAGGGAGACGGCGCCGGGCACGACGGCGGGCGCGCCAACCTTTTTGTCGGCGTACAAGAAGCAGAATAGCGGGTCACCTCGGCCAAGATGGCGTCCCGCGACGCTGCGGCCCACGTCCAGGTATCGAGTCCGGACGCGGCCCGGCCGCCCCAGCGGCTCCATGACGCACAGCTCGCAGTCCTTCCTCAAATAGGTCGGCTCCACGGTGAAGACCAGCGGGCCCCTCTGTCCACCTGGTGCTATGTAATTGGGGTACTCTGCCACGAACACGGGGGGCCGACTGCACGGGCCGCCGCGCTGCGCAGCCTCTATCGTTGCCGTCACGGCCGCCGCGACCGTCAGCGACTCCCCGCGCTCCCCGACTAGGCAGAGGCAGGCCAGGTACTCGCCACGTGCCAGTTCCAGCGCCATCCTCGGCTCCAGCCCCGTTGCCTCCGCCGGTGCCATCTGCGACGTCGACGGCTCCGACTCGGGGTCGTTACTGCACCCTATGCAGTGCAACCGCCCGACAAGCTGCGATACCTGCTGGAGCATCTCTCGCTCAGCTGATAATTCGAGAGTCGGGCTGTTCGTCGTAACGTTATTATTACCGTCCATGCAGAGATCTATGTCGTTCCCCAGTCAATTGCTTCATGCACATTAGTCAGGACTGGCAGCGGATGTGAACGTGAAGACGAAGACGAACAGCCTCAGCCGGAAATAGTATCGGCTTTTTATTTTGGTTGTACCACTTACATTATAACCCTTCGTTAGGCTAAATTAGGACGCACTGCTTTGTTCCCTTTGAAACGGAGCTATTGTTATGAGCACTTGCGATTTCTACATTACAAATGTTAATAACCTGGCCTTGTTTCATATCCATTAGGGTCGTGCCACACAGGTCATGACTAGACTTTTCCAAATGTAACACTGAAAGTTAGCCCCTTTTAGAGCAAGTATGAGGTTCAAACAAGATGCCACATGTAACTCAATTTACTTGAAAAAGTATAGCAAGTAGTGTATGTGATGTCACCCTTAGATTATATGAGTATTTGTATCAAATTTATAGTAGGTTGCAAATGTTTGAATGTTGTTGCTGAACCAAGTCATAAAAGTGTATAGTCCAAGTGATAATAGATGTTTGATAATGGTTAAATACATAAAGAGACCTAAGTCAATATAAATTTTAGGATAGCAATGGCACTTCACACTCTAAGCTAGTCTTCTTATGGTAAAAGCAGCCAAGATTGATGCTTTCATATATGTTGCACATATATGCTTCTTAGAATAATAGACTTTGGAATCACTCTAAAATTCATCCTACACTTAAATTTGCCACTTTAACCTCAAATTATAATGTGAAGTCGGTCCTAATGAGAGCTTGAATGCCATTCCAATTATACGGCTTTGGGTCCTCCAGTTTAGGACAATACTTTAGGCTTGCATGGAGTTTGATCAATCTCCCAAATAAAAAACATCACATGTCTCTTGTGCACAAGATAGAAGACTAGCGCACTACCCTAGCAACAAGTGCATGCACATGAAATTTTAGTATATTTGCACCATAACCTATATACAACTTTGGGTCCTCAAGTGTAGGACAATACTTTAGGCTTACGTGGAGTTTGATCCATCTTCCAACTTAACAATATTACATGTCTTGTACACAAGATAGAAGACCATCACACTCCCCTAAGAAGTGCATGCACATGAGGTTTTACTTTGTAAGTACAAAAGTTTGTGGAGATTGATCATTCATCACTCCAATTCATTCCCTAAAGACCATTCAAGTTCTCTCCACCAAAAGGATCATTAATCAAGCATACCCACATCAGGAACACCATTTTCTATAGGTTTAATCACCAATAACATTGTTATCTCTACCATCTACCACTGTAGCAATCATTTATACCATGAGTAAGAACATCATCTTTTTCATCAACAATAGTTCTTCAACAATGGTATGAATTTATCCCCCATCAAGATCATTACTTCCTTAAAGATACTTCATCAATTGTCCTAGAATTCCACATATAGCTTTGATGTAAGTACCATAGGATTATCCCTCATCTCAAAGAGGGGTAATGTTAACAACAAATCTAGAAGAAAAAGTCGAAGAAATGTAAAGGAAGTTGAAGTGCAAGTGTTAGAATTATCTTTGAGCAATTGTATTACTTCATAAACATGTAATATTTATAGTTGCATTATTTTGTGAGAGGGACTTATCACTCCTGTAGACATTGCATTATCAATCATAATTGTATTTTTCACACTTGTATCTATTGTGTGGGTTTGGCACATGGATTTATAATTAGAATAGCATAGGCTAGATCTAATTAGACTAATGTAAAAGCATGTATTAAGGAGGAATGCCTAGCCTAGATCTCACAAAGTGGATAGGATATCCAAGCGAGAGTGCAAAACGTGATTCACTATTGTGGAAACCTTAAAATGAAAAGTTGGGTATAAAGACTAATTGACTGGGGTGTAAATCCTAAAATTCAAAAGGGGCACAAACCCTAAAATGCAAATAGGGCTCCAACGTAGAGAGGGAATCTAATATTGATCCTAATTTTGGTCTATAGAAGGATGGAAACTCTCAGTTATATTTACCCTTTTGATACATTCATGTTATAGAAGCTTTGTCAACTTGTCTCCATTATTGAGAGTAAGGGAGAGAGAAGTGAGATGTATGTTGAGTGAGGAATGAAGGGAAAGCAAAGCTCTATATATTCTTCTTGCTTTTCTTTCTTCTTCCAACTCATGGTAAGAGGGTTGATTTTGGAATTGTGTTTGAGATGGTCAAATTGCAAGAGACTAAAGGACCATGGTAAAGCTCCATATGGTAAGAGGGTTGAGTTTAGAGTTGAGTGTGAGGTTGTCAAATTGCAAGAGAGTAAAGGACCATGGTAAAGCTCTTCTCTAAATTTTTCCTCTCCTTTTTCTTCTCTATCTTCTAGCATACTTGGTGGTAGATGCAAAGCAATGATGGTATTGCACTACAACAGAAACGAGGCATAGACGCGCATGTTAGATGCGCAAAGTCGAGCGCGTCTATAATTGCATCTATATGTGCGTGTAAAAGAGCATGTAAATAGACACGAATTTTACATCTATATATCCGCGTAAATAGACGCCAATATAGACGTGCCTTCAGATGCGTAATTATTTAACCACCTGAAATTGGACTTAATATAATAAAAAAACCAGAGTTAATAATTATTTTTGCATTGCTCTCTAATGAATGGCAGTTCCTCCAGTTGACAAGCCTGATATAAGTAATTAGCGACAAGCGATAGAAACCTTATAATTATACAATTAGTAGCAAGCATTGCATGTTTCTTGTAATTTCTCTACTTGAAGATGATAAAAAATACTTCCTTTTTATTATGGAAAATTCAATTCAGCTTTAAACTTGACTATTGATTCTTGAGTATGCACGTGTGTGCATGATAAAAACCATAGAATTAAGAATACACATTGAATCATTAAGCAATTTAAGTATGTTACAGTGAATGATCCATCTCATCTTCAATGAGATCAGCCCTTGCTAAACTATCTACTTCTAGATCTATGTTACCAAGAGGTGACGAAACAAATAAGTCTATCCCACTATCAGATGTATTGCTATATTTCTCAATAACTTCATCAATATCATCGACATTCACATTATTGTATTCTTCTATGTTTCCTTGAACATCCTCGCGAGGTTCATCTTGTACTATATCACGCATATCATCCATTATGGTGTCATCATGTACATCATCATTAATTGTTGGATTGTCATCTGCTATCTTTATGTCAATAATATTACCATATATTGGTTTTGAACGATTAGATATAGGGATGACATACCACCATCGGTTATTGTTTACCATTGGATGATACACAACCTGTATTTGAAAAACAAAAGCAAGAAACTTAAATACTTATTATATTGTGTATATATATAACATATATATATATAAAAAGATTAGCTTTTGCATATATACCTGCTCGCATTGTTGAGGTAGTACTAATGTGTCATTCTTGTTTTGGTGAAATTTTGTAGAGTCAATGATTACAAAACCACTTGGATGACGTATGATTGTGCAATGCTCACCATTTATTACCACTTCTTTAAACCACTTCACATCTAGTACTGGTGCGCAGATCGATTGCAGTATGCTCACGTAGTGAATCCCGGAAGGTCCCCAAGAACAATGAACTCTACCTTTTTGCACAAAAAACAATGTAAAAAGCATGAACGACAAGAGCAAGAGACCAATTGGGTTCAATCTCCCCCCATGCCTTGTGTGAGCGCTTCACAAAGCATGTATTTTATGTATATTTTTATCTTCATGCTCAATAATAGCCCAATTTACAAAAATATGACAAGCTTTTAGCTTTTGAGTTTGCTTTTACAAAAATAGGAAATAAAGCTAATGGACGGTGCCCATAGAGTCTGGCACGCCCAATCTCAATGTCCAAATAGAAATAACATATTCGTGCACATAGGCGCATACAAAATAATAATAAATAATCGATGCCTCAATAGACATGACAAAATATAGGCGTGGCGTCTATCAAAATATAATCCATAGGTCGAATACTCACTAGACTCCAATGCTTTCCCCGCGACTGCTGCTATCTCTACACATCAACTGAAGCATTCACAATCGTTAGTAAAATAATACAATTAAACCGACAAAAGTGAATACCTAGCAGTCTTCAGCTATATAAATAAATCAACTGGTTAGAAATAAATCCTAACCTTAATTTATTACGAGTGCGCACTCTAAACTCATAAACGTTTATTAATTTAATATGCATTTTGCGGAATCACCCGCTATGGAATCACCCATGTACACACTAAATTAATGAAACGCCCGAAAAGGACAGGCGTCCCCATCAACTTCTCGCACAAAGAATCCACTTTGTGTATGAGCCCCGGTCATCTAAGTTTACGGAATCCACCGTAAAACCTCACGGAATCCACTGTGGCACGGAATCCACCGTGGAATATGCCTCCTGGCATCAAGTACATATATAAAGAATCGTCTGAAGTCAAGCTTCAGAATATCTTGGATCAAGCCACAATAACCTTCCATGGTACCATTGGCATCCTCGAAGTGAGCAAGGACACCACAATCTTGGGTATTTCTCTTTTTATCTATACGTTGAGTTCGAAGATGTTTACCCTCACACCAAATAGCATTGAATAATGTGCACTAGTAGTAAAAGATTAAAATCAAACATGTCAATTATTTATATAAAATATAACTTATAGAAACAAATTAATTGATAGTATGTCTCACCTTTGATAAGCAACCTCATGCGTATTCCCACTCTTCCTGAGATATATTAATTTCCTCCTCTTTTTCCATTCTCTCCATTTTCTCATGTAACCAATCTATATCAATATGACGTGGGAGTTCATTTAGATGATCTGGAAATGAGACATTACGTCCATATTTGGTGCAAAATGCTTGTCTTTCGCTTTTTCTTCTTGCCCTTGCTTCATTATATAGTGTCACCCATTTGCTCATTGCATCACTATTGAGCACACAAAAACTATTTAACTTACGAAGTTCTTCTTTTGTTAGCACTTTACTCATTCATTTTCCTTGAGGTATTATAGAGGTCATCCTCAAGTCTTCATCATCTTTCCATAGTCGTGGTTGAGAGGGGTCCACTTCAGCAACATATTCAGAGATATAGACAAGGGATGATTGCACTAACCAACCCTCAGCCATGCTTCCCTCAGGCCGTGCTTTTTGCCTCACAAAATCTTTCAAGGTTTTCATGAAGCGCTTTTATCCACCTTGCATGAACTGCCCCACAAAGTGCGATCTCATCAATCAAATGTACGAGTAAATGTAATTGAGTAGTCAAAATGGATCGAGGTAAAATTTCCTCCACCAAACAAACCACCTCAATAGATAATACTCGAGCATCTTGCAATGTGTTTGGATCAATTTCCTTCGAGCTCATGTATCTGTCAAGATGTATTTGAGAATTGTTTATTTGGGTGTAGAAATTCAAAGATATATAATGAAAAAATACAATGTATACACACCTCACAAGCTCTCCCATTTTGTAAATGATATCACATACATCTTTGGATATACAATGGAATATGCTAGCAGAAAGTACGAACTGAATGTAAATAATATTCATAGATCAAATGATTAGTTGAGGAAAAAGTCATCATATCCCAAAGTTTACACATAGTTACTCCACGAATTACTATATTCATGGTTAGAGATACCCTTACTTGAATCATTTTGTGCCAATCGTAGGACTTCAAACCAGATAGTTGCTCCACACCTCTTTTCTTTTTCTTTATGAAGGCTCCCCTTGAGACATCTCATACATCTTGTGGGTGTTCGAAAGCTACATATTTGTTCCTTCACTATTTTTTCCTCGTTCTTTGACAACATCCAAGGTGCATGGGGTATCTCAATCTATCCTATCAGTCCAATGCGTGGCCAGGCTCGTCTCATGCGACCAATGTTACGTAAATCCTCCCTTACATTGAGACTGAATCACGAGCCCCTATCAAGTGATCCCATAATGTAGATACAACATTTTTGAATATGTGCATGGGGTCCAACAGGTGATTGATCTTGAGTTCAGTCCAGTATGAAAGATGAAAAAATATAGAGAACCTAACAAACAAATAATATATTATGTAAACAATTCATCATGCTAAATACTTTAAAGTCAATCGAGAGAAATGCACTTCTTACCGACTCATGCCGAGTGGAGGGTGGCTGTCGGCATTAATCCATCTCTCCTTCCAATCTCGAATGGTTAGAGATTGTGGAGTCATTCCATTAGTAGGGAGAACATATTTGGGATGGTCAACAAGAAGAAATCGATGATGATTGTCATAGATAACCTTCTTTAAACGTGCCGGCCTAGAGGAAACTAGAGAGGGACCGCAAATAGGACATGCATGATATCCTGATGTGGTTAAACCTGAACAAACAAGTGAATTAATAAAATCCAATTGATTCACGTCTTGAATTTCAAATATAGAGTTATATACATGTACCTGAACACTCTCCATATCCTGAAAAGTCATGCATGGTCCACAACAACATGGCCTTCAATGTGAAATCTCTAGAGGATGCAGATGTGCTTGTATCTTGCACCTCAATACCTTTCCATAACATTTCTAACTCTTCAATCAAAGGCTCTAAGTAAATGTCCATGTTTTTTACCTTGTGCTTTCCAGGAATCAGAAGGGACAACATTACATGTCCCTTTTTAATTGCTATGGATAGAGGAATATTATAGTTCACCAATACGAGTGGCCATACACTATATGATGTGGTTTTGATGCCAAATGGATTGATTTCATCCATACCTAAACCAAATCTCAAATTTCTTGTCTCTTCTTTGAAAACGGGCCACAAATTATCTATATGTTGCCATGTCGGTGTGTCTGCAGGGATCCTCCATTTTCCATCACTTGAACGATGACTAACATGCCATGATATGAGCTTTTCAATAGACTTACACCTGAACATAAGTTTTATACGTGGAACAATTGGAAAATGTCGCAAAACCTTACGAGGCACATCCATTGACTTCATCTCCACTTCGTATCTTGATTCGCCACAAACAGGACACTCTCGTGCGAACTCATGAATCCCACGAAATAAGACACAATCATTGACACATGCATGGATCTTGACATAATCGAGGCCTCCTAGAGATGTCAAGTAATGTCTTGCTTGCTCTCTCTTAGTTTGCAATTTGTTTCCTTTTGGAAGCACTTGTGATAATAACCTACATATATTTTTAAAAGTGAGTTAAAAAACCACCAACATATATTTGTGTCTGATTTCAAAATAGAACAATTAATATTATGATTCATAAGCCAAACTGAATTGATACCTACTTCAATAACGCATTCAAACTATGACACTTCTCTCAAATCTTCCATCACCAACCTATGATGTGTTCTAAACTAGTCTTCTCACTTCTTGTAGCTAGGAGACTCTTACTTGGGAGGAGCTAGTCCCATTGACGCTTGAGTAGGATGCATATCAAAGGAAATCTATCATTTCTTGTAGAGCTCCTGAACATGGCCATAATTATACAGTTTTATCTCTAGGCATAGGACAAGCCAACAAGTAAAAGAAAGGGAAGAGGAAGAAGTTGGAGTCATCTTTTGACTCTGATATAGATTTTGTGGAAAAGCATAGATGATATCCCACATGTCCTCATTGTGAAAATACCTTGCATCCCAAGGAGAAGTGTTGGAGGATATATCCTCACCTTTATCTAGGAGCAAAGGGTGGATCTACATTAGGATCTACATTAGAGCCTTCGTCTACCTCTACATTGTCACCCACTATTACCACGAGTCCATGTTTCTACACATTTATCAAGTGGAGGAGCCTTCTCCACCTCTCATCTTTTGAGAAAACTTGGCTCTTTAATAGTAGTGCATCAAGTTCTATGACTCCCCGAGGTAATTTGTTGCAAGAATTCTAAGGGTATCGTCACTACTAGTGACATTTTTTCGATGCCTATCAATGGTGTTGGCACCTTGCCTCAAAAGTTTGACTGACCATTGAGCTCCATTTCTAAGGCCCTCCTTGTTCTAAACTTGGGCTTCTCTCTCTTCTTAGTTCATGGCCTTCCCAGAATCCGGACCCACGTTGTCTTCACCAAGCTTTTTGTAACGTACCCGCCTTGATTTCTTGACAGATAATGTTTTAGTAGTTGCCCAGAGTTTACCCTTTAGCCGTCGCTATCCGTACTCTAATCAGAATGATCGGATTTTGTCCGTCGGCTAGTTAACCCTAGGTCTAACCCACAAGGGAAGCACCCTGCCATTACCCATGGAGGACCAACCTAAAGGTTCCTAATTGACCTAATAGTCACCTATCAACAACTAACTCACATGCTGAGGTGTCCTTTGAGAGACATCTTGTCTGCAAGAAGCGACTGCCATTACCCTTGGTTCATGGAGTACAACGCTTTTTTCCAGTAGCAGACTAAGGATTTATGAAATCCCTCGCAGTGCTCTAGCGGCACAACCACCGTACCTTTCCCTTAAGATAATTTAGAGTTCAGCTTCTGAGACAACCAAACCCTAAGTCAGCGAATCGGCCCTTCCTAGAGTTTTTTCCTAGTGTTTTTTTTTTTTGGAAAACCTCTCAGTTAACCGAGACCACCCTACCATGGGACTGGATTCATCGGGAATCCATCCATCCACTTCCCTCTATGGAAGTTTTTAGTTATCTAATTACCTACCACATTACGTGAAACATATAAAAATAGCTTTATTAATTAAAATCCTTTTATGCACAATTTTTTATTTACGTAATTTACTCATGGACATACAATCAGAATAAAACAATTTCATTGATCATATTCCATAATGTGTGTTCTCTCGTCCATACAAGGGAAGAAATTACAATTTCATGTGATGTCTCATCTGGCACATCTACACGTCACCAAGATCAAATCCACCTATAGCTAGAATTTATAGCTATCCCAAACATATAGGGGACCAAGTAGTTCTTAGGTGCAAAAAGGGATTAACTAGCCAGAGTCCCCCTTGGCACCCTATCCATATCCTACTTAATACGATCCCTACTGGAAGACCTCTCACCATCAGAGCCGGTGATCCATGCTTCTATGGTGGTAAAAACATCCCCTCTTGGTATGGGGATTTAGCACCTATCCTTGGGGGAGGTATAGGGCTCCTCAATTTTTATCTATTTCAATACTTAATTCAATCAAGATCTAATCTAGAATATCACAAACAAGATTGGCGTCTACAAGCACTTATGACTTCAATCAATCATGCAACTTTCAAGTGATACTCAATTCTAGTAGCAATCGACACTTGAGTCCTTGGAATTTAACTAGGGATATCTAGATTTTGGGGTCTCTAACTTCCCAGTTCTTGTAACCAAGTTTCTTGGCCTTAAGTCAGTATTTATCAAGAGCCTTATCTTATTTGGATAGAACTTTTTTAGCAAAATCTATAGTATCGCGATTAGTAAAGGATTGTTATCCACACCCATGATTCCGTTAATGACTCCTATGCTCACAAGTCCAACTGTTGCTTTCGCGATAGTAGGGTCATTCGCGATTTCTTCTTTTGAATTCTTTTTCTTCAGGGCCATGATGAAAATATGATTCGTAGAAGAATAAGAAGAACACGGCAGTAATACCGGATGGCAAGGGTGTAAGACTCTCGATGATGATGATGATGGATATTGCGGGATTCAATGATGTAGGCATGGCAGATGATTTTTCTTGCCTCATGGAGAGCAATACTTCACTCTCTCTAGTAGACGGAATAGAGATGAGAGTAGAGGTATGATAGAATAGGATAGAGTTTTTCAATATCTTCTCTTCTCGGATCAAAGTAGAAGAGGATGAGAGACCTTCAGCATATCCCCTTCCTTGGGTTGAACAGAATGATGTCTCTTCATCTCATGGAATAGAGTCTCTTTCTTCTCGATCATCATCTCATCCCATCAAGATTTCTCTACTCACTCTTCTAGTCATCCCCAAGCCCTCAATTTATAGTTTTGCAAGGGGAGGGGGGAGGATAGAAGAGATGAGGCTTTCTTTTTTAGTGTTTTTTTATGACAAAGAAAGAACGCTTTCTTTTAGCACTTTTGATGACATCATTGATGACGTCAGAGAGGAAGATCCATTTTTGTAGCATGAAGATAAAAATTTATGAGTCTATTAGTGAGCACCACGCGGTGCGTCATCAGGCAACCATCACTACAAGGCAACAACTAAGGCAGTGACCAAGGCATAGACCTTGGCATCTTAGCCTTGGCATACTTGGAAATGGGGTACGAAGACTTCGTTGGTGACAATGGCTACGTGCGAGAATCTCCTACTAGCTTATAGAAAAATCTTCTCGGGAGGTCACCCATCCTGATAGTGTCGTCACCCAAGTGCGCTTAACTGCCAAGTGACTATCCACTAGGCTTCTTTTTTTTTGTTCTATACTACAAACATAGTTTTAATCAGCTAGTCTTGGGAGAGTCTCCCAAGTCTTTCTTCCATGAACTGGCATATAATACCTCATTAATTATCTTCATAATGAGTGTCTGTTTCATCATTAGAGCTTTTTTTTTAATAAATGTGTGACATGAATCAATTTTCTTTGAAATGTATACTCACATTAAAGTAAACTAAGTAATGGGGACATTACATTCTTCCCTCCTTAAAGAAATCGAGATGTCCTCATCTTGAGAGAAATTGGGGGTATTCTTTCATAAGGGTTACCTCATCGACCCAAGTGGCATCATCTTCAGGATAATCCTTCCATTGGATAAGGTATTCTCTAAGGGTCCTATTCCTAAGACTTATTTCTTTTACATCCAAGATTCTATCACGTTGAAGTTTAAGTAAACCTTGGCTCAGCATCACAACTTGTTGATCATCAAGAATATGATCAAGATTAGGTACATAGGCTTCAAGAGACTTACATGGAATACATCATGAACTTTTAGGGTTTCAGGAAGTTACAGCTTATAAGCATTAGGTCCAACAGCCCTTATGACTTTGTAAGGTCCACAATAATATGTTTGGCTTAGCTTCTTGTATTTTCCCAAGGATAAAGAACTTCTCTTTGGGTGTACAAGGATAAAAACATTGTCCCCTTCTAGAAAGATTCGCTCTTGTCTCTCTAGGTGAGCATAGGATTTTTGCCAATCCTTGGTAGCTTGTATATCTTACTTGATGGTTTTGACTTATTCGTCCATCTCTTCAAGCATCTTCTTAGAAGCTTCAACCTTCAAGGTAGGGTCTGAGAAGTTTAGCAGGGTTAGGCATTCTTTCCCATATAGAGCTTGAAATGGGGTCATTTGAATGCTCTAATGATAGGATGCATTGTAAGAAAATTCCACCAAAGGTAGATATTGTATCCATGGTCTAGATTCTTTGCAACAATATTCCCTAAGTTTGTTTTCAATAACCTCATTTACAAACTTTGTTTGCCCATCAGTTTGAGGGTGATAAGCTGTTAAATAAAGCTGTATACTGAGAGCTTTAAATAAACCCTTCCAAAAATGTGAAGTGAATAAAGAATCACGATCCCTAATAAATCTCCTTGGTAGTCCATGAAGTCTAAGGATTTCTTTGACAAATAACCTGGCAATATTTGAGGCTTTGTAGCTGGTTTTGACCAGAATAAGGTGGGTAACCTTAGTCAACATGTCCACAATTACCATGATCAAGTTGTATCCTCCTTGAATTGAGGTTAATCCAACTACAAAATCCATACTAATGAATTCCCATTTCATCTAACAAATATCAAGTGGTTGTAGCTTTCTTGGTAGCTTAACTCGTTCGGCTTTTATTCGTTGGTATCTCAAGCATTCATAAGTATGTCACTTTTGAGCTTTTCCCAATGATAGCTTTTCCTAATTGCATTGAGAGTTTTGGCATAGCCAGGATGTCCTGAAAATAGCGAATCATGAGCTTCCCATAGTGTCTTCTTTTTAAGATCTTGACGTGAAGGAATACATAATCTTTTCTTGAAGTAGACAAGCCCTTCGTCAACAAAGAAGTTAAGATACTTTGTCTTAAGCTTAGAATTTTGTTTTTATTATGAATTTCCTTTAACATTTGTTGATATTTTGGATCATTATTTTCCTTCTCCTTAGCTAGCTCAATGATGGGATTGCTAGGCATTGATATCATTATAGTTAGTGTTTGAGCTCTAAGAGTTTATTCTAAGATAAGTGCATTGAGAAATTATTTGCGGCTTAAAGCATCTACAATTACATTCTCTTTGTGTGGTCTATATTTGATCTCAAAATCATACTCTTACAAGACTTTGATCCACCAATGTTGCCCCATATTTAGATCTGGTTGAGTGAAGATCCATTTAAGACTTTTATGGCCGGTTACCAGTGAGAATTTCTTCCCGAGTAGATAATGTCTCAATAACTTAAGAGCATGGATAATTGCAAGTAATTCCATGTCATGAGTAGCATAATTTCTCTCGTGAGTCTTCAATTTTCTAGACGAATATGCTATGGGATGTCCTTCCTGCATGAGTACGCATCCCAAGGCAAGAGAGCTCACATCGGTCACAATTTCGAATTCTTTGTTAAGATCAAGTAGTTTGAGGATCAGGGCTGTGACTAAACTTAGCTTTAGCATGTCAAAGCTAGACTGTTTATCTTGGGTCCATTTAAGGGTAACCTTCTTCTTGAGTAGATCGGTGAGAGGTGCAACAATCAAGGCATAGTTCTTGATAAAGACCCGATACCATCTTGTTAAACCCAAAAAGCTACAAACTTCGCTTACAATGGTTGGAGGTAGCCAATCTTGTACATCCTTGATCTACTGAAATTCCCTCTACTGAAACTATAAACCCTAAATACTCGATTTGCTTCTTGAAGAACACACACTTCTTCCTAGCATATAGCTTGTGAGTTCACATTGTCTTAAGAACTGTTAGTAGTTGTGACTCGTAACTTCCTTTATCCTTGGAATATGTTTAAGATGCCATCAAAGAATACAAGGATGAAATCATCAAGATAAGATCTCAATATATCTTGCAATAATCTATTCAAGGTAGTAGGGGTGTTGGTTAATCCAAACGACATTACGATAAACTCATAATGACCATACCTTGTGCTAAAAGCGGTGTTTGGGATATCTTCTTGCTTATATTTGATTTGTTAATACCTTGATCTGAGATCAATCTTAGAGAAAATCTTTGCTCCTTTTAGTCGATCAAGTAGTTCGTTGATCCTTGGAATCATATACTTATTCTTGATTGTTACTTGATTTAGCCCTCGATAATCAATGTAGAGACAGAGAGTCCCATCCTTCTTTTTTGAAATAACATCGGAGCTCCCCAGGGTTACTAGGTCTAATGTATCCCTGATCTAAGAGCTATTAAAGGTTTTCATTTAGTTCTATGGCTTTCGGAATGGAAATTTGATATGGTCATTTTGCAACTGGTGCAGCTCCTGGTACTAGCTTGATTTCATGGTTGACTTCTCTCTGTGGTGTAAGTTTAGTTAATTCTTCAAGAAATACGTCAACATATTTCCTAAGCCACGATGGTTCATCTTCGGCTTCTTTATCATGTTCAATCTTATTTAATTTGATTAGGTATACAAGTGAGCCTTTTCATAAACCTTTAGCGATTTGAGAAGCTTTTGCAAATTGAATCTTCGGTTTTCATGCTTCTCCTTGTGTAGTCACTTGTTGTCCTACAAGATTCAAGAATATGACTTGGCCCCTTTTACAAAACGAATATGAGTGCCATTGGGAATTAACCAATCCATTCCTAATAGGAACTCATAGGTTCCCAAGCTCATCACTCTAAATTTCATGTTGGTCTATTGCCACCCATATTAAACTCCACCTTACTTCTCTGTTGTGTTGAGGAAACTTATTTTCCATTAGCTAACTCAACTATCAACCCCTAGATGCATGCATTGTGTCTATACCTAGCTTTCTAGCACACCTTGGTGATATGAATGAATGTGTGCTTCCAAAAGCAATCAATATTTTACAGGGTTTAATGTTACAGGTTGATGGTGCTTGAATCACTAAGAATTTTCAATCTGGTCCCTTCTTGTTGAGAGATGCATGAATTCTTGTTTTCTCCATGTTGGTTTCCAAGGTGGAACCTTCATCATCTTCTACTTCCTTGAGGGTTATGCCGGTAACATTCCTCTAGCTGTGGCTATCTACCTTTGGTTGTTACGGAACTTGCTTTGGCATTCATTCTGTCCAAGTTTTGGGCATTGCATTTGGATGTGGGCAAGTTTGTTAAAATAATAGCACCTGAAAGTATCCTTATTACCACTAGTAAAGTTCTCTACTGTCGACGTCTTAGCCTTCTTGCTATTAGCAAATTAGAATTGACCTTGGACTCTTTTTGCATAGCCCCTAGTTATATTTCTATTTTGGAACTTATTATTCCAAGGCTTATTGTTTCTTGGTTTGGACTGGAGTTCGTGTGCAATCAATCTTGCTCTTATCAATGCATCTTGGAGGTCGAATGGACACATTGCTTCAAGCCATGTGTTCAAGGGATCATCCAATCCATGGCAAAACTTGGATACATGCTACGCAATGTCCATAGATGGTGCATACTTGAGAAGTTTTACAAACTCCGAGTAATAAGCTTCCAGTGTCATTCCAATTTGCTTTAGACCAAAGAATTCATTCATATTTTGTGTACAGTATGTTGGTGGAAGATACCGGCCTCGCACTGCATCCTTTAATACGTCCCAACTAATAGACGCTTCGAAGATTCCTTGGTCTTTACACCATTGTTTTCACAAATTCGGGCTTCTCCTATTAGCTTTAACTTTTCGATCATTGCTTGACTAGCTGGGGTAATTCCAATAGCAATGAAAAAATCTTCCATTGACTCAACCCATATTTTTCTTCAACCTCGATGCTTTTGCCTTGGCCTTCAAATTCAGGTGGTTTGATTTTCTTAAGAAATAACTTCTTTTCTTCGATCTCAGCAACATTAAGGGTAGGAAAAGCTTCCTGTGGTATCATAAGATTTTCCCTAGTTAGCTCTACGAATATTATCATACAATTTGCTCGTATCTTTTCAAAAAGAGAAATTATTTCAGAAGGATAGAAATGCTTTATATTAAATTTTCAAACAAGGTTACATCATGATAGAGTTTTCCAAATGAACTTAAGGAATCTAACTTTGGATTTTAGATATATCTACTGAATCGTAATTCTTAATTGCTAGAATGGTAACCAATTCCATATTCAATGGATAGACAAAATAATTTCTTTTACTGTAGGGGATAAATACATGGTTTATTTTGAGATGGCTAGTTATTTGGGAGAGAAGACTTCTCTAATGCATTCTAGGCATGGCATTTGGATACATCCATTGGGTAATAATCGGGCTTTGAAGAATGGATATCTAAAACTTGCTACTTTAAAGGAAGATCAAGAAGTCCATCTTTGACGTAATTACGGCGTTTAGAGCGGCCAATAACTATTATTCGGTGTGCTACGATGACCTTTGTCATTTCCTCATAAATATATCGATTTAGTTTAATCTCTCAGCCTCTACTGAATAAAGTTGAATTCATTCTAGCTTCACGAAATAAATAAACTATCATGACTTTAAGGTTTTCCATCCATCTTATCCTCTTCAAATTGGTCTGAAGGAAGGCAGGACGGTTTGCATCGATATAACAAATTCCACTACTTATCATCTAGCGTCTTTCTCGGTATAGTGGAGAAAAATCATAGATGTGATCCAAAATTCGCATTACTTGCATTCTCCATCCATAATCTGTAGAATGCATTGCCGATGTAAACATTGCTCGAAAGACTAGGAATTGCTTCCAATCTTTGTCTCTCTTTAGTATGATTTTTCTTTTTTAATACATATCGGCAAGAGAAAGGAAAAACATCACACATCTCATGCTACATTTACCAAGTTTTTTTTATTTCTTTTCACTCTGATACCACTTGTAACATACCTGTCTTGATTTCTTGATGGATAACATTTTAGTAGTAGCCCATAGTTTACCTTCTAACCATCGCTATCCGTACTCTAATCAAAATGATCGGATTTTGTCTGGATAGTTAACCCTAGGTCTACCCCGCAAGGGAAGCGTCCTGCCATTACCCACGGAGGACCCGACTTGAAGGTTCCTAATTGACTTGATAGTCACTATCAATATAGCTGACTCACATCCAGAGGTGTCCTTCGAGAGGCTTCTTTTCCAGAAGAAGCAACTGCCATTACTCTTGGTTCATGGAGTACAACACTTTTTTCCAGTAGCAGACTAAGGATTTATGAAGTCTCTGGTAGTTCTCTAGGGCACATCCACCGTACCTTTCCCCTAAGATAATTTACAATTCAGGTTCTGAGAGCAAACCGTAGGTAAGTCAAAGAATCAAGCCGTCCTAGTGTTTGTTTTAGGGGAAACCTCTCTACTAACCGAGACCACTCTACCATAGGACTAGATTCGTCAGGAATCCATCCACCTACTTCCCTCTATGGAAGTTCTTAGTTATCTAATTACATACCACATTACGTGAAACATATAAAAATAGCTTCATTAATTAAAATCCTTTTATGTATAATTGTTTATTTATGTAATTTATTCACAGACATACAATCAGAATAAAACAATTTCATTGATTATATTCCATAATGTGTTTTCTCACCTATACATGAGAAAAATTTACAATTTCACGTGTTGCCTCATCCGACACATTTGCACATCACTAAGATCAAATCCACCTATAGCTAGCGTTTTAGGTGCCCCAAGTAGAACTTGGGGCATACAAGGGACCAAGTAGTTCGTAGCTGCGAAAAGGGATTTAGTAGCCAGAGTCCCCCTTGGCACCCTATCCATATCCTACTTAGTATGATCCCTACTGGGAGACCTCTCACCATCGGAGCCGGTGATCCATGCTTCTATGGTGGTAAAAACATCCCCTCTTGGTATGGGGATTTAGCACCTATCATTGGGGGAGGTATAGGGCTCCTCAATTTTTATCTATTCCAATACTTAATTCAATCAGTAATCTAATCTAGAAGATCACAAACAAGATTGATGTCTACAAGTAGTTATGACTTCAATCAATCATGCAACTTTCAAGTGATACTTAATTCTAGTAGCAATCAACACTTGAGTTTCACATAATAAAATCTTTCCCTTGGAATTTAACTAGGGGTATCTAGATTTTGGGGTCTCTAACTTACCAATTCTTGTAACCAAGTTTCTTGGCCTTAAGTAAGTATTTCTCAAGAGACTTATCATATTTGGATAGAACTTTTTTAGAAAAACCTGTGGTATCACGATTGGTAAAGGGTTGTTATCCGTGCCCGTGACATCGTTAGTGACTCCTATGCTCACAACTCCAACTATTGCTTCCACGATAGTAGGGTCATTCTTGATTTCTACTTTTGAATTCTTTTTCTTCGGGGCCATGACGGAAATATGATTCGTAGAAGAAGAAGAAGAAGAACACGACAGTAATACCGGTTGGCAAGGATGTAAGACTCTCGATGATAATGATGGATATTGTGGGATTCAATGATGTAGGCCTCGCAATTGTTTCTTCTTGCCTCATGGAGAGCACTACTTCACTCCCTCTAGTAGATAGAATAGAGAAGAGAGTAGAGGTATGATAGAATAGGATAGAGTTCTTCAGTGTCTTCTCTTCTCAGATCAGAGTAGAAGAGGATGAGAGACCTTCAGCGTATCCCCTTTCTTCGGTTGAATGGAATGATATCTCTTTGTCTCATGGAATAGAGTCTCCTCATTCTCAATCAACGTCTCGTCCCGTCAAGATTACTCTTATCACTCTTTATGGTCATCCCAAAGCCCTCAATTTATAGTCTTGCAAGGGGGGGTAGAAGAGAGGACACTTGCTTTTTAAGCATTTTTCAATGACATCATCTCCAAGTGGTGACTAAGGCAGCAACCAAGGCATAGACCTTGGCATATTGGCCTTAGCATACTTGGCAAGGGGCTACGAAAGCTTCGTTAGTGCGGTTGACTATGTGCGAGAAGCTCCCACTAGCTTCTAGGAAAATCTTCCCGGCAAGTCACCCATCCGGGTAGTGTCCTCACCCAAGTGCGCTTAATTTCCAAGTGATTGTCCAATATGCTACTTTTTTTTTTATGTTCTATACTACAAACATAGTTTTAATAAGCTAGTCTTGGAAGGGTCTCCCAAGTCTTTCTTCCATGAACTGGCATATAATACCTCTTTAATTATCTTCGTAATGAGAGTCAATTTCATAATTAGAGCTACTTTTTTTTTAATAAATGTGCAACATGAATCAATTTTCTTTGGAATGTATACACAAATTAAAATAAAATAAGTAATGGGGACATTACAATCTTCCCTCCTTAGAGAAATCCAAATAATGGGGACATTACAATCTTCCCTCCTTAGAGAAATCCAAATATTCTCATCTCGAGAGAAACTGGGGGTATTCTTTCATAAGGGTTATCTCATTGACCCAAGTGGCATCCTCTTCAGGATAATCCTTCCATTGGATGGGATATTCTCTAAGGATCCTATTTCTAAGGATTCTTTCTTTTACATCCAAGATCAAGAGACTTACATGGAATACATCATGAACTTTTAGGGTTTCAGGAAGTTGCAGCTTATAAGCATTAGATCCAAGAGTCCTTATGACTTTGTAAGGTCCACAACAATATCTTGGGCTTAGCTTCTTCTATTTTCCTAAGGATAGAGAACTCCTCTTTGGGTGTATAGGGATAAAAACCTTGTTCCCTTCTTGGAAGATTCACTCTTTTCTCCCTGGGTCAACATAGGATTTCTATTGATCATTGGCAGCTTGTATATCTTGCTTGATGGTTTTGACTTGTTCATCCATCTTTTCAAGCATCTTCCTAGAAGCTTCAACCTTCAAGGTAGGATCGAAGAAGTTTAGTGGGGTTAGGCATTCTTGCCCATATAGAGCTTGAAATGGGGTCATTTGAATGATGTGATGATAGGATGCATTGTAAGAAAATTCCACCAAAGGTAGCTATTATATCCATAGCTTCTTTGCAACAATATGCCCTAAGTATATCTTCAATGATCTAATTTATACACTCTGTTTGCCCATCAGTTTGAGGTGATAAGTTGTACTAAAACAAAGCTGTGTACTAAGAGCTTCAAATAATCCCTTTCAAAAATGTGAAGTGAATAAAGAATTGCAATCCCTAATAAATCTCATTGGTAGTCCATGAAGTCTAAGGATTTCTTTGACAGATAACCTTGCGATATTTGAGGCTTTGTAGCTGGTTTTGACGAGAATAAGGTGGGTAACCTTATCAACATGTCCACAAGTACTACGATTGAGTTGTATCCTCCTTGAACTGAGGGTAATCCAACTATCAAATCCATACTAATGAATTCTGATTTCATCTTACGAATATCAAGTGGTTGTAGCTTTCCTGGCAGCTTAACTTGCTCAGCTTTAATTCATTGGCAACTCATATTAGGGGAGTTTTGAGGTCTCGAAAATGCCTTTTAGGAGATAGAAAGAGAGTGCTCTAGACCAATAGGAGCAAAGGCTTCGTAGTAATGAAACTTCTACTTTAAGAAAGGCAAACATTTATTTTACAAAAAGATACATATATAATAATATTACGAATTTGTATTATCGATATCTATTTTTAGCCTCTTATATTCGTGATTATGACATTCTTTGCATTAATGATATACAGTCCCGACGTCTTTTATTTAATGATATGTCTAAATTAATGATAATGGCATGTTTACTCTAAATTCAAATTAGTAAAAATCTTGGTACATATTTTTTTCCCTCCTTTCTTTTGTCCCTCTCATGTTTTTCTCTCCTTTTTTTTGTCCCTCTCGTGGTAGCCTAGTTCTCTCTCTCTCTCTCTCTCTCTCTCTCTCTCTCTCTCCCCTATGGATACAGAAATTTGACCTTCAACAAGGCGCCCAAGCTTCCAAATCACATCCATACCAGTATTTAACTCATTCCAAAAGGATGGAAGATGGATTCCTACAATCATTAGCAAAGGCAATTGGATCACCATGGAACAAGCAAAACATGGGAAAAGGCGAAGATATGAGAGCTCGTTCATCTCTGCTTGGAAGGTTAGAATCTAAGATTTCAAGCTTGGAGTAAATAAGAATAGCATAAAAGAGGTTCTGGTGCAACATGTGCTTATGCATAGAGAGCTATATTTGGAACTTGGAAGTTCAAATCTTCCAATGCATAAACCAAATTGTAAGGATTTAATTCTTAAATTATTTCTTTTCTTGAACTTGGTTTAAGTTTTTCCATTATAACATTTGTTCATTTATCTTGTAGATGTCTATCCCTCTAATCTTGAGGAATGGCAACCGATCGAGTCTATTGTTGATGTGATTGATGTGATGCATGGCTTGATTGGAGAAGAGATGTACAAAGGTAGAAAGAAGACAGCAGAGCTTGTAGAGAATGGAATATTCTTCTATGACCATTCTTATATTCTTCCCATGCAGCGTAGCCAATGGGGATCAATATTCCCCCTTCCTTTGCCAGATTTTTCAAGCTTTGAGTGGCCTTTGCTAAGTCCAGCTACTAGTGAGGGCTATAGATGTAAAATATTTTCTGAGATACAGAGAGCAAAACCTAGTATCTCAAGTAGGCTAAGCAAAGTTACTTTGCTCATGCCCATTAATATATTTGTTGACTTCTTTTCTAATGCTGAGATAAGAAAATCAAAGACTATGCTTTCATTAAAGAGACTAACACATGATCATGTTATATAATTTTTTTATGAGAGATGGGACACTAGGACAGAAGGGAAATTTATATGTAAGATAGATCAAGACTCTATAGCTTATAAATATATGATTGCTACTCAAAATTTCATCCTTAGCTTTTATTACACTAGATGGCATTATGGTGGTGGTAGTATTGTTGCTTTAGACCAAAATCTTGATAATTTTAGCAAAGATCCTATAGTGGATCTTGATGTTTGGTACAATGAGGACATTATTGCAATCCTAAAGGCTAAATCATCATGACTACTACATCAAGTGAGGATGGATTTATAGAATGAAGATATTGAACTACCATACTCTTGTTTTTCAACTTAATAACAAACAAGAAAGTTTTTATTTCATATTATATTCATTTAGGTATATATCTGATTTCACTTCCTGATTAATAAACATTTGTAACATATATTTTTTTATAGATATCAACGAGGAGAGAGAAGAATATACAATGCAAGGATATTGAATAAAAGATCTCTTCACTATCAATATAAATACATGTACAAATTTTTGTCAGCCATCTCCATGAATTATGTACAAGGGCTTACAATTTGAGGAAAAGCTACTTTTTTTTTAAAGGAACATCCTTTCTAGGAGTCCTTTTACCTATCTTTGATGCTTTGCTTGTTGAAGGTATAGCTTCACCTGTTTTGTAGCTACATGCACCTCCTCTCCTTTAATGTCCAAGTCCCCACTTATTATCGGTTGTATACAATTGGTCATTATGTACTTCAAGAGCTTTGCTCTTATATACCAAACACGCTCACTTGTATAGCAATCCCTTGTAAACTGTCATATATTTGTAAGAAATTATTTTTAGATCATTGTTATTTTTTACAATGGACTATTTTTCAATAAAACTCTATCTTTAAGTTTAGTATGTTTCACATTACCTTTATAAGTTTATCATCATTGAGATGAATAAACTAAACCAATCTTCTGGCATTTACAATTACTCTCTAGCCACAAGAGTAACTATCATCCTGATAAGGACACTGCAATGAACAAGAGTAACTTGTTTATGGTAGTTTTTAGAATAAATTTTCTTAGTATGTTCCAACCATATGAATCAAGAACTTGCCGCAACTTGTCTATATTGCATTGTTGCAAGTAAGTCATAAGGCATGAGAGGCCTTTTCTCTAGCACTTCAATCAATCTTTTGCAAACTCTGTACCAAAAAGGCAATAAAATTTAGAGTTATTACAAAAGAAATATCAAAATATTTAGATTACTTGTAACAAATATCAAAATATCAAGGAGACCCTAGATTATATAACTTATAACTTGGCATTTCCATGGCTTCCTTTTATAGAATTGATGAGGAAACATTGCCGCTCCACATAATCTATTCCAATTAGGCTCCAATGAGAACTGAAAATAAAAATATTTCAGTAATCTAGTAAAACAAGATCTCATAAAATCTTTCAAAATATCAAATTACTTACTTTTCATTGTATGGAATTAAAAGAAGTTTCAAATAGTCAAAGTCAATTGAATTGAACCAATGGTCAAAATCACTTGCATCAATCTCAACCTCATATAGTATGAGATGGATGGATCGAGAACCTCAATCTTTTGTTGTATATAGAAGGGGAGCTCACGCATTACACACCTAGCAAAGGAATGGAGATAGTAAGCATCAACATAAAAGTCTACTGCCAGAAAAATATGGTGAGTTTAAACAAATTTTGGTAAACTATACCTCATCCCGACAAGAAGATTTGAGTCATTTACTTCTCTCACTTTATTTTAGAGAATTTGAACACAGTTAGAGTCCAAAAATATCATATCAGATCTCTTGTTAATATCAGCAGAGGTAAAAAGCAATAGACATTGAAGCACTTAGGGTCAACCCTTTCAAGAAGGATAGATAACTCCTCTTCAAAAGATGGGAGTTTTTCTTCTTCCTTCTTTCTTTTAAACTCCCTCCATTTATCTCCCTACTCTATTGTTTCCTTTTCCTCTTTCTCATGCTGTCTTGTGTCCTTTTCATGCGTAACATCTTCAACCTTTAGACCAGTATCATTTTTCTTTTTTCTATATGGAGGCACATTTAAAATATTGAAAGCCTTAAATCAGAAAGAGGGACTCGCTCAAGGACCTTTGAAAACCAATATCTCAATCTCCTAAGAATAATCATGTCTTTATCCATAAGCTGTAAGATGCCCGTCCATCGACTTTCCAGGCACTCTTTTAGCAGTCTATCGAGAAACTAATCTAAGCATCGTTGCCTGGAACCCCCACGGAATGTTTCAAGTTTTGTTGCCTAGGGTTTCTTAAATCCACCTCGCAACAGAACGTTCACAGCCGAACCCACTAGGATCGACCTGAAATCTGGGCTCCTAGTTGCCAAGGTCTCCTAACAGCATTCTAGCATCTAATCTTGGACATCCTACTTTATGCAGAGATACCCAAGCCGAAGCAGACCCATGCCTCACTTGGTTCAAAGAGAATGGGAAACAAGAGTGATGCACTGCTCAACCTCTCTACCCGTAGGGCATAATCCCATTCCGGTCCTCTAAAATCACATGAATCAGGGTTCTAATCTAACAATTCCTAAGGATCGTCGAACCTCGGTAAAACCTTGTGAGAAAGCCTCCCAGTTCTCTGGGACCACCCTGTCATAGAACAAAGCCATCGAGGGTTTGTCCACTCACTTCCCTTGATAGCTTTAGTTTTCTAATTAGGTCCTACCACATTTACGTGCGACACTTAAAATCAGCTTCATTATTAAGCCTTTAAGGAAACAGGGTTCATTCACATAACTTATAGCACAGACATGAAAACAGAGCAAGCAATCTATTGACAAACAAGTTCCTTAACTTATCTTCAAGTTAATCTTTATCTCTTACCCATACAGGAGAAATTATGTATCCCTTCTGTCCAACAGAAGTATCCCTTCTGCCCTGCAGAAGTAACTGGTCCAAATCTCATGGCACCACAAACTCTATCCTTTATCTAGAATAGGATCTCCCAACATACCCAGATGTTGGGGCCCACGGAGGTCTTCAACTCCATTCTAGACCTAGCAAGGGGTGTCCTAAGCTCCAACTGACCTGCAAGCTGTTTAGGAGCGAAACATCATTCCCGTGGTTGGCCTTTTCACCACTCGACCTTCGGCCCATGAATTGAGCAATGCCCTCTTTGGGTTAATCTGTAGTGCGATCATGGAGGTGATCCGCCCATGCAAAATATCCTTTCTTAATTAAATCCTTTAGGAATCAAGCACAAACAAGGCATTCAGCCCTAATATCATTTTCTAAGAAAACGTTCCTTTATTCCCATGGTGACTTGTCATCACAGACCCTTGCCATGCATTTACCATAAGTCACAAGCACTTGGAGTAATCGTCCAAACAACAACTAACAACCAACTGAATGTAAAAGCATTTAGGATGTTGTTTGATCAACCAACAAAACCAAATGCATTCTTCCCAAACAATGCAAGAATAGTCACGATAACATTTCCATCGCATATTTTCTCTCCCCCTTGGGATCAATGAGCGATTCTCTATAAAATTTACTTAACACTTGTATGCACAATTTTTTAATGTCATGATTATGCTATTCATAACCCTTGACCAATTCTTCCTTGTAATTGCTCTATCAACAAATAAGCCACATGCAACTAGGTGCAATTAACTTTCCTTGATATATGCACTTCGCAAGCTCCATCTTACGAATATGTGAGATAAAATGATCTATACTCGTGCATCATACTATGGGCCTAACGCATCTCATACAAGAATCAAAACAAGTATCTATCAATTTGGAAATACATTACTTATGAACCGGTACCGCAGTTGGATTGACAATGATGCCTTCACCTGAAGCTTTGTTGTTGGTTATGGGATTGCCATCCGCATGTGATATTCTTCTCTTGGGGGCCATCGTCTGCAAGTAGACTCAAGGGATTAAGAAGGCGAAATAGATTCAAGATGGGAGAGTGTAAGAGAAGATGGTTAAGTTGAGGATCAAAATAGAGAGAATTGAGCTAACTCTCTTCCTTGCAGCCTCTCAAGGTGACTCTTCTCTCTCTCTCTCTCTCTCTCTCTCTCTCTCTCTCTCTCTCTCTCTCTCTCTCTCTCTCTCTCTCTCTCTCTCTCTCTCTCAAGATCTCTCTCACAATCTCTTGGAGGGGTATCATTCTCTCTACCTCTCTCTCGCAGCCTCTCGGGGTCTCCTTATGCTCTCTTGTGCCTCCCCATGCCTCATGTTTATAGTGAATTAGAGAATACTAGGACTTATGGCTGAGAAGTGGAGCTCTTTGTGGAGGGGGATCTTGGAAAGATCAGTGATCCGATGCTCAGATCATAAATCTGATGGTTCCATTAGCTCTAAAAGGGGAGTGAAACTCCAAGACACTTGATTAGAAAACTCTCAGTTCACTCCTTCTTTTCTCTATTCGAAGTGTTGTTTTCTATCTGTAAACTACGATCGCAGTGCGCGCGATTTTGCCAGTCACTTTTCTTTATTTTTATTTTTATAAAATCTCCAAAAATAACTAAAATATCATGTCTTTTCTTTTAAATGACATCCATTTTTAAAATTTTCCATATCTTTTTTTAGGATAATATCTAAAATATCTAAAATATACTAGTTTTGCCCAAAATCTAATATTTTTAGACCATTCAAACTATATACATTAGTACTAGTGATTAATATAGCTCATAATTCTCGTTCACGTCATAACTTACATGAAGGGTGGCTACGGTCCTTGTCAATTCGAGAAAAATATTCGAGAAAAATATCAGATTTTTGACTGTCAGTTTTTTTAATTAAAGTTAGTTTTTACCTTAGTTAGTCTTTAGTTAGTAACCTTACTAACTTATTAATTGACTAACTAACTTTCAAACTAACCAACTAACTTTTATTGTGTGGAAATATTACAGAAGTGTAAACCTATGTGCATGAGCCACATAGATGTAAGAATCTTGAAAAAACTCAATCAAAAAATCCTCTGTAGCCTCATGAATACAATTGAGACTTGCCCTAGTCCATCTAAAACTATGTAGACTATGCTTGTTACAAATTTCTCTGACAAGCCACTAAAAAGACAACTTTGGAATTGCATTATTCATAGCCTTCAATGCACTTCTAATCTCCTTAAGGCACCTCACATGCTATGAGAACCTTCTTCTTGGCTTTGATTTCCTTGAAAGTTTGGAAGGCCTTGAGGACTGATGTATCTTTGAAGCAAGACCTCTAGGATCAACTTTCTGCTTCCTTGCAATGAACTTAGTTCTAGCCATCTGAAACATCCAAAAAAACAAATAATACTAATAAATTAGGAAAAATTCCCTAATCTCTCATATCAATATATCTACAGTCACGAAGTAGCAAGAAGACAGTAATCACAAAGTCTAAATACAATCTAAATAAAACAGTACAAAGACATATGAAACGCGAGTAGGCCTTGAAGACAGAGGGAACTCAACCTCATATCACGTTTCATACGGCACAATGGGAACAATGCATGCTCAAATCGGATGAAACGCAATATGTTCTTACTCGAAAAAAAGAACATAGCACTATTCATGTTTCATACATCACATGATAAACATGGCAATCCTAGTTGTGTTCAACTCATCTATTCTACGAGGTATCTTCACCTTTAACCTTCTACGAGAATCAACTCATTCTTTAGACTACTTTTTGGGCAAAATTATTTACCCTAAACATATTTATCCTTCTTGATTTATAATTCTTTTAAATTTCGACTTTGTAGTATATGTTTTTCCAACAAACACACATGCATTTGAAATATTAAAAGATATTCTTTCATTTCAACATAGTTATTTACTTGAAGCTTGAAGCTCTATAATTTATGAAACTTAAAAGAGATTCAAAGTTCTATAACGTGCATCAATTTAAACGCATGAAAAGTGAGTATGGCTTTAATGGACAAAAGAAACCTAGCACCCACATTACAATAGAAACTTGTAGGCCTTCGTCGTATGAAATGTGAGGAGGCCTCATGTGGACAAGAGAAACCTAGCACCCATCGCATTTCATACGTTTGGCATTTTTATGGATGATTTAGGAGTGTTCAAGTGATTCATAACTTACTCATATTTTAGAAAAAAACTTACATTCTTGAGTGTTGACTACATATGTTGTCGATGAAACCTTCTTTGGTACCCTTGCATGGAAGAATAATTTTGTACTGCTATCAAATTAGCATTGTGTTGGTGTGATTGAGCATAGAGAGGGTTTTTTCTTTGAAAAAACTCTTTTGTGGTTCAGAAATTGGGTTTATAATGATGTTGGTTTACATGTGTGGCTGTTGTAATGCGTAGTTAATTTCACACGTGCGACTGAAGTCTGTTTTTCCTGGGAAATTGTGCCACGCGTCACTTATTTTTTCAGCATGATAGAGCTTTTATGGCTCCAATTTTCAAGTTTTTCCATTTTTCTTTTCATTTTAAGTGCACGTCCTCCGAATTAGTGTAGCGTACTTTTTGATCAAACGTGAGGTGAGTGTTGGCATATATATATGAACACTCAAGTTTGGGTCTTGGTTACTATTTCTTTCACATATCTTGTCTTGTCTTCAACCAGCTTTTTATCTTATAAGCATCACAAGACAAACCAAGCATATGCTTACAAGAAACCATTTATTCTCATGAGCAAGGCATACAAATATCACGTATCACACTTTTCTTAATATTTTTCTTTGCAATCTTGAATTTTGAGGCATTGAAGATGTTAGTTGATTTAAAAGGAGAAAGATACATCAACACCATATTGGGAAATATGGGAATTTCCCATAAGTTTGGGACACATGGTCAAATCTTTGGATTTGTCATAACTTAAATATTATAACTCCGAATTGAGTGCTCTATAGCTCAATAGATTCCATTTTTCAAGTGCTTTCCAATGATAGGTCACGTCATATGGTTTTGAGAAAGTTATGGGCATGTTATCCGGATGCCACCTTTTTAGTATTTAAAAAATGGGCATTGGGAGATTCTCAAACTCACTAATATTGTGTTCATCAGGGACTTAGAAATTATGTATTGGTTTTAATCTTTTTTTTCCTAGCAATATTGGTTTGGTAAACATGTAAAACGATTGGAGTTTTGATATTCTTGAGGCATTGTTTTGTTCAAATTTTTCGAATGTATAAAACACGAATTCGTCAATTTTTTTTATAAGTGACGTGTGAAATGTGATTTTGTGAACTGTGAGGCGGCCTGAATTATTGTTTTCGTGTTTCATGAGTCGAAAATGTTAAACAAAGTTTTATCGATGAGACTTGAAATTTCATGCTTTCTCTACTGCATAAAGTTTTAATTCATTTCTTTCATCTTGGTCTGGTAAACATCTAAAACGATGGGGTTTTGATGTTCTTAAGGCATTGTTTTGTTCAAATTTTTTGAATGTATAAAATACGAATTCGTTAAGTTTTTTTATAAGTGACTTGTGAAACGCGATTTTGTGAACTGTGAGACGGTCTGAATCATTGTTTTCGTGTTTCATGAGTCAAAAATGTTAAACAAAGTTTGATCGATGAGACTTGGAATTTCATGCTTTCTTTACTGCATAAAGTTTAATTCATTTCTTCCATCTTGTATTTCCTTAATTTTCATAGCAATCTTTCTTTAGTCTACTACATATGAGAAAATGTGGATTTGTATATTATGACCCTTATTTTTGTTTTCTAGATTTTCTTTTGTGAGTAATCAGGATGACTAAAAGGAAGTTTTCATTAGAGGGAATGGAGGAGGAGGATCTAGAGGTCACCTGTGATTAAAAAATCGTTTTATTTTCTTCATACAACTGGAAATTCATCTAGATTTATTTATATCAGAGATATGCTCAATGTTCCCTTTGATTTGCAAGAGCTTTTGAAGGATGTTAAAGATAAACTGATGGATTTTAAGGTGTTTTATGATATACATGAGGAAGGCCTAGAGATTGAGGGATTTTTCCATTATAGCGATGTAATGGAAGCTTCTAATGCTGCTAGAACAACTTTGCAAACAAGGTTTAGCCTTATTGATGAAGAATTCAAGAAGTGGAAAGTGGATTACCCTTTTCATCAGAATGAGCAACAATGTCTTCTTGTACAGAAGGATGTTGGATTTCTTGTATATCTTCAATATATGGATAGTTGTTTTTCAGATACAATACAAGAGAAGAAGATGAAGGATATTGCATGCAAAGACAAAGAAGTTGAAGAGAAGGGTGAAATGTTTCAGGAGGATATTGAGAACTAGTTAGTGCAGGGATTTGATATTGCTTTTTTTAAAAGTGAGAACATTACAAAAGTGGAAGAAAAGGAGATAGAGTTGAGTGCAAAGATTGAAACAAGTCCTCTTGAATGTGTCCCAACATTTCCTAGTTATCTCATCAACAAAAAGAGATATGTATTGCTAAATGATATTCAACACATTTTTTATCTTAGAGAAGATTACTGCTTGGCAATCCTTGCTACATGGGATCAAAATGATAAGAATTTTATAGGTTATGAAGAGGAATTACTAGCAACTCTTGATGTTGAGGGAGAGAATTTTCAAGACACTTTTGTAGCCTTGCATTCGTGTATTAATCAGATCGTGGAATATATGTGAAATTCAAGTGTCGATTGCTACTAAATTAATCATCACTTGAAAGTTGCATGATTGATTGAAATCATAACTGCTTCTATTGAAGATTGTAAGAGAAAACTAAGAAGAAAATGAAGATGAATACTATGTGATATTTTTCCATTCAACATGGTGTTTCTCTTGTATTCTCTTTGTTGGTTGATGAATTCTATGAAGAATATGAAGATAATGATCAATTTTGTTGAAGATAAAACCGTGGGAGATTGTTTCTATGATGCTGCATGAATATTTCTTGCTAGTGGTGTTCTTTTCCTTGTTGTGGTTCTCTAAAGAATGAAACAAAAGCTTGTTGATGTTACAAGATATATTTTCTTGCAGTAGAAACCCCTTTTCCTTGTTGTCTCTCTTGGGGCTCCAAATTATAAATTGAGGGCTTGTGGGGATGACCAAGGAGAGGGACAAGAGTAATCTTGACAAGGACGAGATGTTGATCGAGAAGGAGGAGAGTCTATTCCACGAGACAACGAAGAGATATCATTCCATTCAACCCAAGGAAGGGGATATGCTGAAGGTCTCTCATCCCCTTCTACTTTAATCCAAGAAGACAAAACATTGAAGAACTTTATCCTATTCTATCAATCCAGTTAGATGTCATACCTCTACTCTCATCCCTATTACATCTACCAGAGAAAGAGAGATCATACCTATTCTCTCCCTCTTTCTCTACACTAGAGAGAGATTATACCTATTCTCTCACTCTTTCTCTATACTAGAGAGAGAGCTACTCTTATTCTTAACCTTACTTGCCAAGGTGTGAGAGAGAGAAGTATTTCTCTCCTCGAGGCAAGAAGAACCATCTGTGAGGCCTACATCATTGAATCCCGCAATAATCATCATCATCATTGTGAGACTTACACCTTTGCTAGTTTGTATTACTATCGTATTCTTCTTTTTCTAAAAATCATATTTCCATCATAGCCCTGAAGAAAAACAATTCAAAAGCAAAAATCACGAATGACCCTACTAACGTGGAAGCAACAGTTGAAGTTGCGAGCACAAGAGTCACTAACGAAGTTACGGGCGTGGATAACAACCCTTTACCAATCACGATACCACAGGTTTTTCTAAACATTTCTACTCGAATTCAATAGAAATAAGATAAGTTTCTTAAGAAATGTTGTGATCTTAGAGTATTCACTTGGTAAATTATTAGAACATCTTATAGGCTAGAAACTATTAGGGGAACTATGACAACCTAGAACTCAAGAGAAATCATGAGGAATTTTGATGTCAATCCCATAGAAAAAAAGACTAATGAATTCAAGATGAATTTACTAGGAACGAGACCCTTAAGAAACTAGCCAAGGATATAGTTTTAATCTAGAAGCTCTGATAGAAGATTTAAAAAAATCGGAAATAACTCTAAGTTAAAGAAATTGACTTAAGGCCAAGAAACTTGGTTACAAGAATAAGCCTTAAACTGGAAAGTTAGAGACCCCAAAATCTAGATACCCTTAGTTAAATTCCAAGGGGAAGAGTTCATTGAAAAGGGGGGGATACCTTCAAAGGAATAGTACTTACAAATTCAATAGAGACTTGGTATTGATAACATGGGGTATGAAGAGAAATTGAAGTCTCCATTAGAGAAGAAACCAAAAAGTTCAATAAATCTATATAATGATAGTCTTCTTAAAGAAGATGAAAATGATAAGGTATGAAAGATTATTCTAAGATATCCATTGTGATTTATATTAGAGTATGTTATGCATTATACAAAAATATTTTTGGATATTTATCTACTAACATCTTATACTATTGTGGTTTATTGTGCAAATAAAAATTTAAGATGTAGACAACTTTCTCGGAAGAGCCAAGGGCTCAAGGCTATTGAAGCTTGGTAAAAGTCAAGGCCTTGGTCATTATATTGGAAGCTTAAATAATCAAACATTTGCAATTTATCATAGTAGGTTGTCAAGCTCTCCAAGCTTACCAATAATGGCTTTGAAAGCTATTTCCAAGGTGATTGGATCCCAATCTTTCAATAGAGATTCAAACAAGATAATTTTGGTGGAGAAGCAAGAAGCTGTAAGAGTTTTTGGCTTCATGCCTGGATACAGTGGATCTAGGGCAGGATACTTTGGAGTTCTTGCCTCTTATTTGCTCTCCCATGTAGGAGATGCCAAGAATTTGAAGCTCCTTCCAGGCTACAGGAAACAAGAGTTCCTAAAATGTAGAGGTCTCATCGAGTGGGATGAAACAAAAGATTCCCTTAGAGGACCTAGTGAATTCCCCGAAACTAAAGACTCTTCTGCAACAAAGTTAGACTAAAAGATGTTAAGGGTTTCTTGAAACCCATCTCTTTGTCTAGTTTGTAACCATTCAGAATATCTTTGCTTTGCACAAGAGTTTAAATATCCTTCTTTTCTTCTTTGGGTAATAGTGGATATAGTCCTTGCCAAAGATGATGTATTACATGATGCGATTGTGTCTTTGAGCTTGAATTTGTGTCAAATTTATCTATAGAACCATTGAAAGACCTCTAATAAACAATTTTCTTTGTATCTTCCACCTCCATGTCTTGTTTGTCTACAGTATTTTGTTCTTTCTTGATATTGTGATTTTTCCATATCTTGGGTTGATCAAATAGATAGAGATCCATATTTCTTGATAAAATATGGAGCATGATTGTATAAAATATGCTACATAGTTAACAAATAAAGAAATTTAATTAGAAAATCCTATATGAGTCAGACAATAAAGAGACATACATGTGTAAACTTCTTACCATATAATGAGTGAAGTGTTGATTACCCCAAGCTTCTGTCATTGCCTTTTTAAAAAGGTTCAATTGGTTTTTGAAGCCATTGAGATCATCATCATTCCACTCTATTTTATCACAATAAAAGAATACTTTGTCTAGTGTTTCCCAAACATTGGCTTTTCTATTCCGAGCTTGTCCATTATCACCATGATCCTTAACTGCATCATGTAGGCACTTCCATTGATTGTATCTAATAGTTGAGCCACCATTCCTAGAGTTTATCTTACCAACTCTCCCATGAAAGTCTAGGAACCTTCTAGCCTTCACTTCACCAATAGATGGCTTTTTGGGGACACAATTGCCATCCTTAGACTTTTGAAGATCTAGCTCAATAAAAACATTACCACCATGCAAACCAATTGCAGATAAGACTTTTTCAATCTTTGTTCTAGCTGATAATGGCTTCGGCTTCCATGCAAATCCTATATAAAGGTGAACAAGCTTTTCAATTATCCTACAAAGCGCATGAAGTGTATAGATATGGGAATTCACTAAAGGAATATCTAGGACTGGATCAAACTATGGATCCTTGTTGTGCCTAGAGGGAGCTCTATTCCAATTGTTTGAGTTCAACTCTCTAGCTAGGGACATGCAATATAGGCAAGGAGATATAGAGTTGGCACCCTTTGATACATTGTACATACATTTAAGTGTCTTTAAGTCACCATCTATGTGCCACTCAATCTTATAGTTTCCAAATCCTTCAACAAGTAGCTCTTCTCATGCTTGTTGTCTCTTAATAACATCAGGTATTAGTGTTCGATGAAAAACCCAATACAATATATCAAAATCCTCTGTATCTACTTCGAATGCTCCTAGCCACCAAATGTTGTGTTTCGATTGAACACTGAATGATATTGGGTGATTGTAATGACCTAATGACCCTCTCTAGTTTTGCACATTTTAGAATCTCACTTTCATCAAGTTTAACCACAAATCTAGCCACTCCTTGTGCCTCTTCTAGTGACAAGTCATAGAATCTAATCATTAAGCATTGTAGGGTAGGCAAGTCAAGGAAAATATTGTTAAATTCATTGAATACAACTTCCTTTTTCTTTCCCTTGAAGCTAGCCTTGATATGGAAAGGCTCACCCAAAATCTCCATTACCTTGCTATTCACTTTCTGTCTAATAGTTCTAATCACAAATGGCATTGAAATTATGCAATTATGCACTTGTCTTTGCTTCATATTTTCCTATAAAAGTTGGAAAAGTTGTATGTAAGCATCTCGACTAATACCAATATTATCTAGTGTCTTTTGCATAACTAAATATTCAAAGAGAGATCCTTTATAAATGACTCCAAACATTACTTCTTTGCCTTTTTAAATTTCTTCTTCTCCAAAATATATTTTGAAACTACTAAAGGAAGATGATGATAATAAAACTAAGACGCTTTCACTTACATTCAGTTGAAGAAGAGACCTAAACAAAATCAACATCACAAATCAATACAATTAATTATAAACAAAGTCATATTTCATATTTTTAAAGTGGAACAAAAATGTACCTTGCTGCTTGGATTCTTTTACTATAGCCACCTCCTCCTTGTTTGAAACTCTCAATATTTCTAAGAGCCTTTTGTCGATTTCAAAGTCCTAAAATAGTAGATTTGATGTGTTTCTCCAACAAATGAATCCTTTGTTGATAGCCTTCTAGCTTCTACAGTAACTCGTTGTTATATTTTGATAAAAGATGGTTCTCCAATTTGAGGACATCCTTTTCTGCAACAACCAAGTTAAGTATATAGCCTAGAAACCCATTATAACCATCACCAATGAAACTCAACAATGAAGAGCTATTATAGAAAGGTGGAGTGCTATTTTTGCTGGGATCTTTGGGATATAGCCTGCCATCTAACCAAAGATCAAGATTCTTCTTTCCTTCAAACCTGAGTATATGTTTCGTAGACTCTGTAACGGTAATGGGTTTTGTTATCTTCCTTATTGGTTCATACTCACTATCCAACTCAATATGAAGATGATAGAGAGGCCTTTTACTAGAGCTAGAGATATCATTGGATGACTAATCCATAGCTAAGGATGTGATTAGAAGATTGTATTGAAAAAGTATGTGAATTAGAAATAAGAAGGAAAACGAAGAGGAAACTAGTAAGGATGAGAAAAAAAGAAGAGAGTGAGAATGGAGGGAAGTAATAAAACATCGAACAAATTCAAATTGAATATTAGTTTTCACTTTAATCAAGATGAGTAAGATCTTGATTATGACCATATTTGTCACCTTTATGGTGGCCTAGATTTCTAGGTTTAATGTGACCACGAGAATATTGCGACAATGACTTATTAACAATTTTTTTTATATTTACTTACCAAAATATAGAAATTTTTAAAAATCAAAGCAATAATTTTATTTCCTAAAATATTTTCTCTCTCTAGGATCGCTTACATGGCATTTTCGAGACCTCAAAACTCTCCTAATGAGCATTCGATTATGTATTTAAGCACCTCACTTTTGAGCTTTTTCCAATGATAGCTTTTCCTAACTACATTGAGAGTTTTGGCATAGCCAAGATGTCCTGAAAATGGGGAATCATGAGCTTCCCATAGTATCTTCTTCTTAAGATCTTGACTTGAAGGAATACATAATATTGTCCTAAAGTAGACAAGCCCTTCGTCAATAGAGAAGTTAAGATACTTTGTCTTAAGCTTAGAAATTTGTTCTTTATTCCAAATTTCCTTTAGCATTTGTTGATATTTCAGATCATTAATCGCCTTCTCCTTAGCTAGCTCGATGATGGGATTTCTAGCATTATTATCATTCTAGTTAGTGTTTGAGCTCTAAGAGATTCTTCTGAGGAGATAAGTGCATTGAGAAATGATTTATGGCTTAAAGCATATGCAATTACATTCTCTTTGTAATATTTGATCTCAAAATCATACACTTGCAAGACTTCGATCCAATGACATTGCCTCATATTTACATATGGTTGAGTGAAGATCCATTTAAGACTTTTATGGTTAATTACCAGTGAGAATTTCTTCCTGAGTAGATAATGTCTCCATAACTTAAGAGCATGGATAATTGCAAGTAATTCCAAGTCATAAGTAGCATAATTTCTCTCGTGAGTCTTCAATTTTCTAGAGGAATATGCTACTGGATGTCCTTCATGCATGAGTATGCATCCAAAAGCAAGAGAGCTCGCATCGTTCACCACTTGGAATTCTTTATTAAGATTGGGTAGTTTGAGGATCGGGGCTGTGACTAGAGCCTATCAAAGCTAGACTGTTCATCTTGGGTCCATTTAATGGCAACCTTCTTCTTTAGTAGGTCGGTGAGGGGTGCAGCAATCAAGGCATAATTCTTGACAAAGACCCGATACCATCCTGATAAACCCAAAAAGCTATGAACTTCACTTACAGTGGTTGGAGATGGCTAGTCTTGTACATCCTTGACCTTGGCCGAATCTATTAGAAATCCCTGTGCTAAAACTATAAACACTAAATACGCGATTCGCTTCTTGAAGAACACACACTTCTTCTTCTTAGCATGCAGCTTGTGAGTCCGCATTGTCTCAAGAACTGTCCGCACTTGCGACTCCTACTTCCTTCATGCTTGGAATATGTTCAGATGTCGTCAAAGAATACAATGACAAAATCATCAAGATAAGGTTTGAATATATCTTGCATTAATCTGTTGAAGGTAGTAAGGGCATTGGTTAATCCAAATGACATTATAATAAACTCTAATGATCGTACCTCATGCTAAAAGCAACTTTTGGGATATCTTCTTTCTTGATTCCGATCTGGTAATACCCTAATCTGAGATCAATCTTGGAGAAAATCTTCACTCCTTGTACTCGATCAAGTAGTTCATCGATACTTGGAATCAAATACTTATTCTTGATTGTTACTTGATTTAGCCCTCAATAATCAATGCAGAGACGGAGAGTCCCATCCTTCTTTTTTTGAAATAACAACGGAGTTCCCTAGGGTGAGTTAGTGGGTCTAATGTATCCCTGATCTAAGAGTTGTTTGAGCTGGCCCTTTAGTTCTATGGCTTTTGGAATGGACATTTGATATGGTTGTTTTGCAAATGGTGCAGCTCTTGGTACTAGCTTGATTTTGTGATCGACTTCTCCTTATGATGGAAGTTTAGTTAATTCTTCAAGAAATACATCAACATATTCCCTAAGCCACAACAGTTCATCTTTGGCTTCTTTAACCTGTTTAGTCTTACTTAATTTGATTAGGTATACATGTGACACTTTTCTTAAACCTTTAGCGATTTGAGAAGCTTTTGCAAATTGAATCTTAAATTTTCATGCTTCTCCTTGTGTGGTCACTTGTTCTCCTACAAGATTCAAGAATGTGACTTAGCCCTTTTCACAATGAATATGAGCATCATTGGGAATTAACTAGTCCATTCCTAACATGCACTCATAGGTCCCCAAGCTCATCACTCTAAATTTCATATTCGTCTAATTGCCACCCATATTAAACTCCACCGTACTTGTCTATTGTGTTGAGGAAACTTCTTTTCCATCAGCTAACTCAACTATCAACATAGGTGCATGCATTGTGTCTATGCCTAGTTTTCTAGCACGCCTTGGTGATATGAATGAATGTGTGCTTTCACAATCAATCAAATTTTTAAAGGTTTTACCGTTATAAGTTGATGGTGTTTGAATCAGTGAGAATTAATGATTTGGTCCCTTCTTCTTGAGAGAGGTGTGAATTCTCACTTTCTCCATGTCGATTTTCAAGGTGGGACCTTCATCATCTTCTACTTCCTAGAGGTTATGCCGAAAACTCTTCATCTAGCTGTTGTTGTCCTTGGATCTCATTGTTATAGAACTTGCGTTGACGTTCATTATGTTCGAGTTTTGGGCATCACCAATAAAGTTCTCTATGGCCAATGTCTTAGCCTTCTTGCTATTAGAAGATTGCAATTGATCTTCGACTCTTTTTGCATAGCCCCTAGTTATATTTCTATTTTGGAACTCATTATTCCAAGTCTTATTGTTTCTTGGTTTGGACTAGAGTTCCTATAAAACCGGTCTTGCTCTTACCAATGCATCTTGGAGGTTGAATAATTTCAAAGAAGGTTACATCATGATAGAGTTTTCAAAATGAACTTAAGGAATCTAACTTTGGATTTTAGATATATCTACTGAATCGTAATTCTTAATTGCTAGAATGGTAACCAATTTCATATTCAATGGATAAACAAAAAAATTTCTTTTATTATAGGGGATAAATACATGGTTTATTTTGGGATGGCTAGTTATTTGGGAGAGAAGATTTCCCTAATACAATCTAGGAATGTCATTTGGATACATCAATTGGGTAATAATCAGGCTTTGAAGAATGGATATCTAAAAATCGGTACTTTTAAGGAAGATTTGGAAGTCCATCTTTGATGTAATTGTGGCATTTAGAGCGACCAACAACTATGATTCGGTCCGTTGGGATGACCTTTGTCGCTTCCTCGTAAATATATTGATTTAGTTTAACCTCCCGGTCTCTAGTGAATAAAGTTGAATACATTTTGGCTTCATGGAGTAAATAAACCTTCACAACTTTAAGGTTTTCCATCCATTTTATCCTCTTCAAATTGGTCTGAAGGAAGATAAGATGATTTGCGTCGATATAACAAATTCCACGGCTTACCATCTAGCATCTTTTCCAATATAGTAGAGAAGGATCATAGATGCGATCCAGAATCTGCATTACTTGCATTCTCCATCCATAATCTGTAGAATGCATTGTCAATGTAAACATTGCTCGAAAGACTAGGAATTGCTTCTAATCTTCATCTCTCTCTAGTATGATTTTTTTATAAAAAACACTTATCATCAAGAGAAATGGAAAACATCTCACATCTCTTGCTACATTTACCAAGTTTTTTCTATTTCTTTTCACTCTAATACCACTTGTAACATAACCGCCTTGATTTCTTGATGGATAATGTTTTAGTAGTTGCCCAAAGTTTACCTTCTAGCCGTCGCTATTTGTACTCTAATCAGAATGATTGGATTTTTTCCGGTTAGTTAACCCTAGGTCTACCCCTCAAGGGAAGCATCCCGCCGTTACCCATGGAGGACCGACATGAAGGTTCCTAATTGACCTAACAGTCACCTATCAACAGCTAACTAACATCTAGAGGTGTCCTTCGAGAGGCTTCTTGTCTGAAAGGAGCAACTACAGTTACCCTTGGTTCATGGAGTACAATGCTTTTTTCCAGTAACAAACTAAGGATTTATGAAATCCCTCGCAGTGCTTTGGCACAATCGCCGTATTTTTCCCCTAAGATAATTTACAGTTCAAGTTTTGAGACCAAACCCTAAGTAAGTCAGCGAATCAGCCCTTCCTATAGTTTCTTCCTAGTGTTTGTTTTTAGGAAAACCTCTCGGCTAACCAAGACCACCCTCCCATAGGAATGGATTCGTCGGGAATCAATCCACCCACTTCCCTCTATGGAAGTTCTTAGTTATCTAATTACGTAGCACGTTACGTGAAACATATAAAAACAGCTTCATTTATTAAAATCCTTTTATGTAAAATTATTCATTTATGTAATTTACTCATGGATATGCAATCAGAATAAAACAATTTCATTGATTATATTCCATAATGTATGGCCTCCCATCCATAGAGGAGAAAAATTTATAATTTCGCGTTGCTGCCTCATCCGACGCATGTGTACGTCACCAAGATCAAATCCACCTATAGCTAGCATTTATAGGTGTCCCAAGTAGAACTCGGGCCATATAAGGGAACAAGTAGTTTCTAGGTGCGAAAAGGAATTCACTAGCCAGAGCATGGCACCCTATCCACCTCCTACTTAATATGATCCCTACTGGGAGACCTCTTGCCATCGGAGCTAGTCCATGCTTCTGCGGCAATAAAAACATCCCCTCCTGGTATGGGGATTCAGTACCTATCCTTAGGGGAGGTATAGGGCTCCTCAATTTTTATCTGTTCCAATACTTAATTCAATCAGGATCTAATCTAAAAGATCACAAAAAATATTGATGTCTACAAGTAGTTATGACTTCAATCAATCATTCAACTTTTAAGTGATGCTTAATTCTAGTAGCAATCGACACTTGAGTTTCGCATAATGAAATCTTCCCCTTGGAATTTAACCACGGTATCTAGATTTTGGGGTCTCTAACTTCCCAGTTCTTGTAACCAAGTTTCTTGGCCTTATGTCAGTATTTCTCAAGAGACTTATCTTATTTGGATATAACTTTTTTAGAAAAACCTGTGGTATCGCGATTTGGTAAAGGATTGTTATCTGCGTCCGTGACTCCATTATAGTGACTCCCATGCTTGCAACTCCAACTGTTGCTTCCACAATAGTAGGATCATTCATGATTTCTGCTTTTGAATCCTTTTTCTTCAGGGCCGTGATGGAAATATGATTCGTATAAGAAGAAGAAGAACATGACAGTAATACCGGTTGGCAAGGGTGTAAGACTCTTGATGATGATGATGATCGATATTGCAGGATTCAATGATGTAGGCCTCGCAGATGATTCTTCTTGCCTCATGGAGAGCAATACTTCACTCTCTCTAGTAGATGGAATAGAGACAAGAGTAGAGGTATAATAGAATAGGATAGAGTTCTTCAATGTCTTCTCTTTTTGGATCAGAGTAGAAGAGGATGAGAGACCTTCAGTGTATCCCCTTCTTTGTGTTGAACAGAATGATGAATCTTCATCTCATGGAATAGAGTCTCCTCCTTCTCAATCAATGTCTCGTCCCGTCAAGATTGCTCTTATCGCTCTTTTTGGTCATCCTCAAGCCCTCAGTTTATAGTTTTGCAAGGGGAGGGGATAATAGAGGACGCTTGCTTTTTGAGCATTTTTCAATGACATCATCGATCACAAAGAGAGAACGCTTTCTTTTAGTGCTTATAATGACATTATTGACGAAGCCAGAGAGGGAGATCCATTTTTTGTTGAGAAATGTGCAATCACATCCACCATAGCCTCTTTGTACGGGACAAACAAGGCAAAGAAACATTAGCAAATAAAGCCTTAGACTAGGTCATGTATGCATGGTTTATTAAAACCATGGTTGTTGAATACCATGGTCCCTTTCCACCTATCTCCACCTACCAATACCATCTACTGTAAACCTATAAAAGGCACTCATCCCCACACTCATTCTATCAGTCATTATCAATCAGTTGTATTTGCATTATGCTTGAATAATATTAGTTGTTCCTTCTTGTCAATGCTTCTGCCTCATTGTGATTGTCTATTTGCTCATCAGTGATCCTCCATAGCATGCATTCTCATTATTTTAACATTGTATCAAAGTAGGTTTTAAGTTAGTGAGTCATCAAGCCACTAATTGAGTCATTCCAGTTTGAATTTCTGGCTCCCTCCACTTTTCCTTGGATCTCTCACCTACCTCCATAGCTACCCATCTTCAGTGGAGGACTTGAAGCTCCCAATCCAAGCCATTTCAGCCTGTGGTTTCTTCTAGGGAAATCTTCTTTGACTCAGGGTGCTCCTCCCTGCCATCTCAAAGCTTGACATTGTCACCTTTCCTATCCAACATTGCGTGAAAACTCAGTTCGCTGTCTGTTTGTGCCTGCAGTTTGTTTGTACAAGCCGCGCAGTTCATACGTGCAACATTGCTAACAATTTGTATGAATCTTTTGAAGCCTACTACCTATTCTACTTCCCCATCAAATCTCTTGCATTATAATCACCTATACATGCTGCAATCATCAAAAAATCAGTCGCCTGCCAAAACCCTTAAGAGGGCAGCCATAGCCATCAACCTCAAAGCTCAATTTTCCTATTTTCTTTGGCTCAATTTTGTCATTGACCCTCTGATCTACTACAACACTGATTTTCCCAGCTAAGTTACCACTTCGAATCAGCGAGAAGAAGATTCAACATCAAGTGCCAACTACATTTGTATCTCTTAATACTAGTGTTGATTAACACTAATCCTCCTGTGTCCTTTGACACACTCAAATTCAACACTTATACTGGACTATTCTCAGTTCCTTTTTGCAAACTCCAGTATCAAATCAAGGAGGGGAAGACTCGAACTTGAAAGATCTTGAAGATTCCAACCTCAAGGGCATCATAGTCACTAAATCACCTAATATCTCTTGATACTAATCGCCTAGTGCTTCTTAGCACTTGTGCTCAATTGAAATTTGAAGTATTTGGAGTTGATTTTCTGTTGATCTTGCAAATCTCAAAATGGGAAAGGACTCATTGACATCTTGATTCAATGGTATTGGATTCCATACACTGCAAACTAGGATCAAACTGATCCTAATGAAAAAAGGCTTGTGGTCAGTCACAAGTGGTCAAGCGAAGAAACCAAGGGAAGATGCACTGTCAGGTGTATGGGATAAAAATGATGATATGGCTCAAGCTATTATCAAGCTTGAACTTGATGACAGCTACATTCATCATGTTGATGATTGTGAAACCTCTTACGTGACATCGGATCGATTAGAAACCTTCTTTGGAGCTCATTCCAAATCCTCAAATTATGGTTTACTAATTGAATTTTTTATGCTCGACATGCAAAGTAATACCTCACTTGAAACTCATTTGAATTATATGGAAAGTAATACCTCACTTGAAACTCATTTGAATTATATGGAAAGCTTGTTGACACAACTTGCAGGAATCAACTTAAAGATGGATGAAGACATTTGCATTGGAGTGCTTCTCAAAAGTCTTCCACCTGAGTTTGATAATGTGTCTACCACATTAATCAACATGCCAACACCAAAACTTGTGGACATCAAAGCCTCTCTCCTTGAAGAGGAAAAGAAGATCAAGAACAAAGGAGAAACAAGCATCCCAAGAGGAGACCAACAACTCCTCTATGTGAAAGGGAAGAAGAGCGTAATATGTGACTTTTGTAAGAAATCTGGACATATTGAGAAATTTTTCCATGCTAAGAAAAAATATCAAAGAGCATATCTTGCTACAGTCAAAGAAGATGAAGACAACATTGAAAAAGAAGGAGAAGAAGAACCCCAAGATCAAAAGGATAAAACTCACCAATCCCTCTTCTGTAGCTCATTTTCTGATGATATTATGTTCCCACCATAAGCTTCTAAACTCCTCATGTAGCCTCTGCACACTACAGCCTCTACACACTTAGTGAGGCCTTGTAACATCCTCTAGCTTTGTATGGTTGTTTTTTGTTTCTTCCATGTCTACACTTAGCAAGGTTCTACTCACAATAGCCTCTATATACTCAATGTCTTTTCTGGTTGTGATTGAGGAGGGGTGTTGACAAATGTGCAATTACATCCACCATAGCCTCTTTGTATGGGACAAAAATTGCAAAGAAACATGCAGCAAATAAAGCCTTAGACTAGGTCATGTATGCACAGTTTATTAAAACCACGGTTGTTGAATACCATGGCCCCTTTCCACCTATCTCTACCTACCAATACCACCTACTATAAGCCTATAAAAGGCATTCATCCCCACACTTATTCTATCAGTCATTATCAATTAGTTGTATTTGCATTATGCTTGAATAATATTAGTTGTTCCTTCTTGTCAATGCTTCTGTCTCATTATGATTGTCTATTTGCTCATCAGTGATCCTCCATAGCATGCATTCTCATTATTTTAACATTTTTGTAGCGTGAAGATAAAAATTTACGAATTTATCGGCAAGCACCATGCGGTGCATCATCGGGTGGCCATCACTCCAAGATAGTGACTAAGGCAGCAACCAAGACATAGACCTTGGCATCTTGGCATTGGCATACTTGGCAACGAGCTATGAAGGCTTCGTTGGCATCATTGGCTGCACGTGAGAAGCTCCCACTAGCTTGTAGGAAAATCTTCCTAGGAGGTCACCCATCCCGACAGCGTCGTCACCCAAGTGCACTTAACTGCCAAGTGACTATCCAATAGGCTAGTTATTTTTTTGTTGTTCTATACTACAAACATAGTTTTAGTAAGCTAGTCTTGGGAGGGTTTCGCAAGTATTTCTTCCATGAACTAGCATATAATACCTTATTAATTATCTTCATAATGTGAGTCAGTTTTATAATTAGAGTTAGTTTTTTTTTTTTAATAAATGTGCAACATGAATCAATTTTCTTTGGAATGTATACGCACATTAAAATAAAATAAGTATTTGGGGACATTATACTTTCCATCTTTATTGGGGTTTCTTCTACAAGAACCACTTTTGTGTGACAGGTTGGCTACAAAAAGGGGCCTATCTATGCTCCATTCCCCTTCCATTGTGCATGGCCCTTCGAGGCATCTTTCTAAACACACACTTATTTCCAATTGTGAACCATCTATTTCACAAGTTTCATTCCATCCCCCATCATATCCTTTGGTGGTTCCCTTGTACCTTCCATCTCTTTTAGAGAGGGGCGATATTGGTGATGCGACTATGGATTTCTTACCCCTTTGTGTTTTAGAGGGGCTTCCTAGAATCATGAGGAGTTGATTCAAGGTTTTAGTCTACTTTGGACCTTTTTTTAATGCGGCCATCCCTTTTCTTCATCATCAAGCCACCATTCTCCCTGGTGTTTCTACATAATGTATGGCACCTTTGATAGTTCCTCACTATCATCTCATAGTTATGTTCGAGACTTGGCTCACCCATTCTTGACTAGAGTTTTCTAGAATGATGGATTTGAGCTCTCTTCATTTCCTTTTCCCTTTGGTGGCCTTTCAACACTCTTCCTATCACCCTTGGATACACATCTCCTTTGGCCTTTCTCCACATCCAAGATCTAAGAAGGGGTGTTAGTAATTATGTGTGACTTATGTGGTAATCTTGCTTGTAAACCTCAGTTTGAGTTAGATGAGGACACTAGGAGCTCTAACATTGTATTTGTTTGTCATTTTATGTGTTTTAGACACTTTAGATGGAGGGCATGTTAGTGCATTTATTTTTGTGAAATTTTGGCTATTTATTAGGGGTTTGACCTCATTTAGTGTTTTCCTCTTTTTCACCTATATATAGACATCGTGCCCTCCCACTTTCATTATCCATTATCCATTATTGATCCTTCATGATCAACCATCCCTCCTCATTCTCTCATCCCCGTGCTACTATTTTGGTGCCCACATTGATGTGTAGAGCTACGTGTTGGGATTGACTATTGCAGTCATGTACCTTTAGCCATTGCATTCACATTATTCATTTTCTCTCTTGTGTTCTCTTTGTCTCCTTCTTCTCTCTGTGTTCACTTTCCTCTTTTCATTACACACTCTCACAGAGCTAAGTTCGTAGCAGTTGGGTTCTTCTCCTTTGATCTTACATGATTATCTATCCTTCGGTGTTGACCATAATTAGCAAAGAATGGTGTGAATTGAGTGGAGGCATGGAAGGAATTATTGTATGCAAACTTAGCAAGGGGTAATAGATCCACCCAATTATCTTCATGATAGTTGATTGTGCATCTAAGGTATTGCTCCAAGACTTGATTTACTCTTTTTGTTGTCCATCAAAAAGATTCACTTCTACTTCCAAAAGTTTAAAGAGGCTCCTTCAAAACCCAAATATAACCTAGGGGCCATGATCACAAATAATATAATTAGGTAACCCCTACTACCAATATGCATGTTCCAAGAAGAGCCTTGCTATCTTTTTCATTGACACTCTTGGTTATTGGGATAAAGTGTGCCATTTTTGTGAATTGATCATTGCATTTCTTTGTCACCTATTGTTTTTGTGCATTCATTTGGTGAAATATTGAGAGTACTATGCAGTGGATTCAACGGAAAAATATAGAAATAATTATAAACAAATTTTTTCTTCTTTGAATTTTACCATCACACAAGGAGTGAAAGGGTCTGAGCTTGTACCTCTTGCTTTTATTCAAAGAAACTTTTTCTCTTGTCGCTGCAACAAATTGAGCTAAAGAAAATTATGTACAAAGAAACTAAGGCTAAATGCTGAGGGACTTTAGGTTGATTGCACATGTAACAAGAGTGCATAAAGTCCGTGACTAGTTTCCACATCTATGGCCACCAAATTTTCCTTGAAACTAACTCGAATGTCTCATTAACAACAAAATGTCCTGTTGAGGGGAGATTATGTCCCTTTTTCAGTATATCCACTTGCAAAGGACTGGGAGGAATATAGAGGATTCCTTTATAATAGAGCAGTCCACCAATAACCTAGAAATCTCTTTGTGTTTGTTATTGCCATTGATGTAATTGCCTCCTTATATCCTTGGTGAATGAATCTTATCTAAATTTCTTCTTGACCTTTGATAAGAATCCAAATTCTTCTAGGGCTTTGCTGATAATTTCCATTAACTTTAACTACTCTGATTTTAAGATTACTAAATTCTGTTGGTCATGAGCTTGATCACCTTCTTTTGGTACTTGGTAAGATCTTCGAGATAAAGCATCTAGCTTCTCTTGTTGGTGGCCAAGCCTATACATAATGACAAAGTCAAATCTGAATAGAAAACCACTCCATCTTGCTTGGTGATAATTCAAGATACAAGAAGTAATTAAATATTTCAATTTTTTTATGATTCGTATAGATAGTGATCTTATGAGGGGTGCCTTCAAGTAGGTGTCACTAGGTATCCAAGGAGTCCACAATAGCTAGAAGTTCTTTATCATGAATTTCATACATGATTTTTGTAGCAAAGAATTTTCTGGAGTGGAATACTGTATGAACTTGATTATCATCACCAATCTGGAATAGAATGGATCCAAGTGCCGAAATTTGTGGCATTTGTCTTCATGATAAAGGGATTCAATGGATCTACATGAGAATAGGTGTTGAGGTGAAGGCTTAATTTAGTCTTTGAAAATCTTGTTCGTCTTTTTGATTCCATACAAAAAAAAAATCACTTAGGTTGGTTACAGGGACATCAATATCAGAGTAATCCTTAATAAAGGTTTGATAAAAAATTATAGACCCCAGAAAGCATTGAGCATCTCACATAAATAAAGGAGTCTCCCATTCTAGAGTAGTTTGTACCTTCTTAGGATCCATAGAATTTCACTTCTCAAAAATTACATACCCCAAAAACTCAACTTCAATTTGATGGAAAGAACACTTTTCCAACTTTTCATACAATTCTACTTCCCACAATTTATTTAAGATTATTTTGATGTGATTCATCAAGATGTCATCCATATAGATCACAATAAGTTCATCCAAGTATTCTCAAAAGATATCATTCATCATATGTTGGAAAATTGCTAGGGCATTCACGAGGCCAAATGGCATAACATATTCAAAATACCCATACATTGTGTCAAAAGCCATCTTTCATTCATCATCTTCATTTATCCTCACAAGATTGTAAGCATCATGAAGATCTATCTTGGTGAAGACTTTGGCTTTTTTTAGCCTTTCAAGAAATTTTTCAATCCATGGAAGAGGGTAGTGATTCTTGATAATTATCTTATTGATCCATCTATAATCCACATACATACAAAGGGATTCATCTTTTTTCTTGATGAATAGAAATGGAGCATCCATTGGGGATTTTGAATGATGTATGAATCCCTTGGCAAGATTCTCATCAATATATTTCATGAGCTCTACTAATTCATCTTGGGATAGCTTATGAATGGAGTGAAAAGGAGGTTGAGCTCTCTCTTATAAATCTATTGCACAATCAAAAGGTTAGTGTTCTGGTAGCATATATGTATTCTTCTTTTCAAACACATCCTTGAACTTTGCATATTGAGATGGGAGTGTGTCTAGGATTTCATTCTTTGGTTCCTCCATTGTAATTACATAAATAAAAAATTATAGATTCTTCTTTTCTTGATGCACAAACACCTTTTTCTTGATGTGTATTGCTCAAGAATTATTCCTTTTATCATTTTGCACTACCCTTGTTTCAACCTTCCTAAACCTCTAGTTGGTGTTAGGGTTATGTAATTCTAGCTAAGGTAGCTCAATAATAATGGGACAATTTGGGAAATGGATTATGTTAAAGGTTATATCTGATACAAGACTCCTTACTGTAGCTTTTATGGATTGAGTCTCATATGTGACATCTCCCAAAGCAAGAGGTTGACCATCAATTACTTTCACACATATCAGATTTGCTTTCCTTAGAAATTGTGTACCATATTGCTCTACAAATTTCTCATCCACATGAATCATGATGTGGCTCCAAAGTTTAAGAGAACTTTCCCATCTACCTATCTTCCCTCTAGGTGAATCTTTATTTGGTAGCATAAAGCAAAACATTGGATCTATAGATAGAAAGGTACCTTCTTTCTCATTTCTTAAAGCTTTTTCCAACCGCATGGTCTCTACTGAGGCTATGGACATCGATGTTTCCTGATAGCAATGGAGTTGTGGAACCATGAATTCTCATCTTTCTTTTATCAGGATAATATTTATTTGTGTGTCCCAATTGGTTGCATTAAGCATCACTTCGATAATGAAATGGTTGCATACGTATAAAAAATTGTACCTACTGGAGAAATATCTCTGAATTTTAACCTTGTGCCATCAAATGTTGACCATGAAGGTTGCCAATAGTTGATGGACCTCCATCTTGATGTAGGCTTATCTCTTTAATTTCTTGAAGTTGCCATTGTAAGTCTTGCATAGCTCAGCCCAAAGCTTGTGGTTACTTTGTTTGTGCTTTTGATGTTGGACGAGAAGATGATTTTTTTCCTCTTTGGGTAACTATTGTCTTATGTTTTAGCTCAATTTCTTTCTTGTGCAGGAAACTATGTTTAAGTTGAAGAAATGGATTACAATTAGCTTCTCCCCACATCCAGCAAAAATCTTGATTGCCATTTCTATTAGCTCGACTCCTCTACCAACTCAATTACACAACATGCACATCACCTCTTTCTCTTCAAATTATCTTAGTTCTCCCCTCTCAAACATAGCTTGTGTAGATCCATGTCTCACTAGATTATGATCACTATTGTGGCACCAAGATTATTTCCTCTTGATACATTTTCTTCTACATCCATCTTCAAAATCTCTATTCTGCAAATGGGCAAACATGGCCTTGGGGGGGTCATTCATGAATATATGTATATATAACGTGAGTTCAAAATAAGGGGTTTTTAAAACACCATTTTTATACATTTTTTACATACAGAAGGGTGTCATATAAAGGGGTTACTTACAGAGTGAATAGAAAAGGGTTGTGTTTTATTCAAGAAAAATTCATAGGTTAGGATTTTTATAAATAGGCCATGAATGCATGTTATATAGAGAATATATATATAGTGAACCCCCCAAGAACATGGCTAAGGTGGTAGCAAGGCCTCTCCTCCTTCACTACCACATCACCTAGCATTTACTAAACACAATGAAAGAGCACTTCTAGTCCTACTCCTTGGATTATACCCCAATTGCTTCAGCACACATGGAGGTGAGCTTCTACCTTAAACATGATCGCGTCTTCATCCCTAAACATGAAGAAATCTTGAAGAAGGTGATGATTAGTCAAGTATTTGTAAGTTTGTAATCTTTCAAAGTACTTATTTGCAATATCCAAGTTTGCAACTTGTAGCTACTTCTCTAACAATGGAACTACAAGGAAAATTTGTGAATGGAAGGTGAAGGTAGATATTATTTGTCAATATATGAGTAGATACTAATTATACCCTACTTACATTATATATTCTATATAGTTGTCATCGACATCTACTTTAATCATCAAGCTCAAAGAATTGTAGTGTCATTGGCATCATCATTCCTAAATGAGATTGCTAGATTCCTTTGAGATCATGCAATAAATAATTTTGTAAAAGATAAAAAATAGGGTAAATATTGGGACCTAAAATGCCTGACACTAGCTCTAGGGCTCTACTTTGGCCTCTTATGCTCGCCAAACCACCCTCACGGCCTTCTAGCTTTTCTAGGAGTGTCTGGAGGCTATGTACTACTCTAACTAAATCACATGTTTGTATTGATTCGTAGTCCAACAATTTTGCCCATCCCAACTCCAAAAAAGGGATTATCCCACAATTTAGGTGGCTAGCACCTCACATTACATACATAAAGAGTCCTCCCAACAAAGTGTTATGGCTCGTATGGCTCTCCTATACCCCGGGGATTGATCCCAAGATGCACCATCTCCAACATAAAACACAAGCATAATAGAGTCCTCTCATAATATTAATGTAATAATCTAGGAGATTATATATATTTCTCACTTGATAAGATATCCTACTAGCCTACAGCAAAGGGAACCTTACACTCTCAATGTTGGTTGTCACCACCTAAACATACAATTGCAGTGCATCTAGCAATTTATCTTTAAACGCCACATTTAGATTGCATATGCAAAGTGTATGATACTCTATGCTCAAACAACTTAACTAAAAACTAGCCAACGTGAAGTGCAAAAATAATTTTTTCATGATTTCTTTCTACTAGTGTCGTGTTGCATTGATGCTAGGGAACAGCATCAAGCTAACTCATGCTACTGAACTCCTTAAAACTTGTATAAACCACGGTCTATATGCTTATATATACAAAGAAATCAGTAACTTAATCAAATATCTTTCCATTTTAGTCCCACAACCCCCTACTATTTACATTTTGCTTACTTGCATAGATATAGGAAGATTTCGTGACAATTTTTCATAAAAATAAACTCTAAACATGCACTTTAATAAAATGGAGGTAATTTTTTAAAACCCTCATGATTAACCTTCATTACACAATCACAAACATTATCCTGATTTTATGTAATTTTCAATGTACAAAAACTCTTTTTTCTTAATATATTCCCTTCATTTCACTATTTTTCACGAATGTTTCCCTTTATTTTAACATAAATTATTGATTTTCTTGAGTTTTTTTATTTGTATGACTTATTTGAAGTGTGACCCATTAGCGTACTCATTTTCATACCATGTGAATATCATTTATTTTCCAAAATCCAAGAACAACACCATTTTTCATTAAATCGCATGTTTTGAATTTTGCAATTTTATTATTTTTACTATGCATGAAGGAAAATGACTTAATTTTTGAAATTTCAAATATCAACAAATATATTTCAACCATTTTCAATAATCTTTCCATCATATGTATGAAAGATTCATCATCAAAATTAAATAAAAGTCGCTTACTCTAAAATCTGTATATGCACACCTCATATTTCATAAAAGTGGAGCCATTGATGTTATTTTCCAACCGTTGATACATCCAAATCACCTGATTTATATGCCATTAATATTTCAAAAAAATTTACATCCCCTCTTCATCGAATCAGGCCCCCTCTCCCTTTTTGATATGCAACCAAATATGAACAAGAAACAAAGAGGAGAGAGAAAAAGGATAGAAAAAGATTGAAATTGGGTCTCTTTATTTACTGCATCATTTGTCATCACATATTTTGGAGCATTGGAGAGTGAAGAAATTCAGCATTCCATTGCTCGAAGATGGAGAGTTGATGCGAAGAGGTACGGATTTCCAATTTTAGAAAAAAAGATGGGGTGAAAAAAAAACGCTCCCCTCTATCTTGACAATTTTTGGAGCTTTTCAACTCTTTCCATTAAATTATCTAGTTCAAATTCTCATGTTCACACTTTTTTGCAAGTGATTTTGACCTGGACATAAGAAAGGGCCTCAAAATCGCGATCCAATTGGACTGGCATCAAAATCTATTAGCCTGGCCTCCGTCACTTGCTTTTCGGCTTTAAGATCAGGTAATTGCCTCATAACACCAAACCTTGCAGCCATTAAAATGGGGGGGCAAAAAGAGGCTCTAATTGGACGAGCAGACACCTCTGTTGGATTCCTAGTATCAAAATGCATCTAGGAAAACTCTAGCTCCTTGATATATGATCGTTCCATTTTTCACCAAAAACATCTCTTTTAAGAGTCTCAAGCTACTTTTGAACTGTGAAGTCATCTTTAAAATCACACTACAAGGATTTGAGCTAGTAGCGATGCCGATTAGCGACGGCGGATAGCGGCGTCGCTATTGGCATCGCTAATAGCATCGCTATTTGCGTCACTATTTGCATCGCATTTGCGAGGCAAATAGCGATGCAAATAGCAATGCTCCACAGGGAAAAAAAGCGGCCGAAACCGAGCGCAGTTTTCATTTCGTGTTTGCGGCTTGTGAGTTTTGAGAGCGAGAGCGAGGGAGAGAGCGACCGTCGTGAGAGAAGGAGAGGAAGAAGACTTGCCGTCGCCGCCGCCGCCGTTGTTCGCGAAGGAGAGGAGGAGCCTTCATCGCAAAGAGGAGCTGCCCCACGCTCGCCATATCTCATCGGTGAGTCTCCCTCTCTCTTTCTTTTGCTTGTTTAAGGTTTAAATCACTCTCTTTTGCTTGTTTAGGAGAGGAAATGAGAGAGAAAGAGAGGGAGAGGAAGAGAGAGGGAGAGAAAGAGAAAGAGAGGGAGAGGGAGAGGGAGAGGGAGGGGGAGGAAATGAGAGAGGGAGAGAAAGAGAAAGAGAGGGAGAGGGAGGGAGAGGAAGAGTGCATTCTCTCTCTCCCTCTCCCTTTTGCTTGTTTAATGTTTAAATCACTTTCTTTTTTGCTTGTTTAGGAGAGGAAACGAGAGAGTAAGAGAGAAAGAGAGGGAGAGGGAGAGGGAGAGAGAGGGAGAGAAAGAGAAAGAGAAAGAGAAAGAGAGGGAGAGGGAGAGGGAGGGGGAGGAAATGAGAGAGGGAGAGAAAGAGAAAGAGAGGGAGAGGGAGGGAGAGTGCATTCTCTCTCTCCCTCTCCCTTTTGCTTGTTTAATGTTTAAATCACTTTTTTTTTGCATGTTTAGGAGAGGAAATGAGAGAGAAAGAGAGGGAGAGAAAGAGAGGGAGAGGGAGAGGGAGGGGAAGGAAATGAGAGAGGGAGAGAAAGAGAAACTAATGTTTAAATCACTTTTTTTTTGCTTGTTTAGGAAATGAGAGAGAAAGAGAGAAAGAGAGGGAGAGTAAGAGAGGGAGAGGGAGAGGGAGGGGAAGGAAATGAGAGAGGGAGAGAAAGAGAAAGAGAGGGAGAGGGAGAGGGAGGGAGAGTGCATTCTCTCTCTCACTCTCCCTCTTGCTTGTTTAATGTTTGAATCACTTTCTTTTTTACTTGTTTAGGAGAGGAAATGAGAGAGAAAGAGAGAAAGAGAGGGAGAGGGAGAGAGAGGGAGAGAAAGAGAGGGAGAGGGAGGGGAAGGAAATGAGAGAGGGAGAGAGAGAAAGAGAGGGAGAGGGAGAGGGAAAGGGAGGGAGAGTGCATTCTCTCTCTCCCTCTCCCTTTTGCTTTTGGAGAGTGTTAAGATATATTGTGAGAGGAAGAGGAAATACGAGAGAAAGAGAAAGAGAGGGAGGGAGAGGGAGAGAAAGAGAAAAATAACATATATTGGAATGATAGCATATCCATGATTATGGTAATGGTATCCACTTTACTTTTTTTATGGGTACCATTACATCGACTCCTTAAGGGGGCTAAAAATTAGTCATACCGTTTATAAAGTCTAATTAGGAGATTTAAGATGTACGATAATAGACTTATCGATAATGGTATGCAATGTGCTTTGCCATGGGCCACGTACATTGGTGACTCTTTAAGATGTCTTAAAATTGGTCATGTCCTTCATAATGTCCAAGTAAGGGATCTAATTGTGATATGCATAATTCATTGTTTTTGTATTAACTTTATAGGCATAACAAATTAGAAATCATGCCAACTAGTCAACGGAAGGACTAAAAGAAAATGATACCCTAGCTAATGGTCATTACGGTACTTCATCAAAATGAACCCAAAAGTATTGTTATAGAAGAAGAATCCCTTAAATTGAGTATAGGATATTTTCTCTCAGGTCTTATGACTATGAGTAGAATTGATTGAAATAAATTTTACTACTATAGTTGATAAATTTCATAGATGGCATTAATTTTAATACGCGATCTTAGGACAAAAAAACCACATTTCTAAGATGCTTTTTGTTGAGACTCATTTATTATTAGACTACTTGATGCTCATAAATGGATTACTTATACTCAAATCCCTCTAGTGCAGTTTTTCACAATAACGAATAATTATCTACCGGGACAAACAAATCCTTGAGCATGATACAAGGCCAAGATATAACATCAAAAAATCTCTCAACTACTATGTACAATGCAAGATTTATGGTCAACTTGCAACTTGATGTACATCTCCATAAAGCTATCCATTTAAGCCTCGTTTGCTGTAATGTAGATAAGATGGAAAACGAAGAAGGTCTTATTGTTCAAGATCGCGAGACGTATCTTAATCAGCATGTCCCATATCCTTGCTCTCAATGCAAGTTGGCAATTAGACAAAAACGCCGATTGTCTATAGAACACGTATGATGATTTGGCGAGTTTCAATCTGAGATCATTGATCAGGCGATTGCGGATTTTCAGCAAACAGTAATTTGAAGTTAATATTAATCATGCATTGTACTCACAAGCTAATTGAAAACCATACACAATAAGATTGGGTCTTGTTGGCAAATTTTCTATCCAGGGGGGTGATGTCTCGACCCAAGGTGGAGTGCACCCTTTGCAGCCAATTAGAAGAGTTCATGGACGTGCGATGGATGGATTGCAGGAGCCAATCCACCACTCGCAAGGCCCATCTATACCGTCAATGCCAGAGGAGACAGACAACCTTCCCAACCTACCTACAATCTTGGAGCCTGAGATGGAGGCAATGATCGATGCATTGATTCCCATGGATGTTGAGACATCTGACTCGCTTAGAGAGGAAGCATCCATACCATTATATGATGGGTGCCGAGTATCTCAGTTGAAGACATTGCTTGCACTCTTAAATGTGCAAGCAAAATACGGTTGGAGCGATACGAGTGTGACTAAGTTATTCAGGTACCTTGCACATAGGCTTCATTGATTTATTTTTTTTACAGTATTATTGCAAATATTTGTGCTTTTTCAAGGTGTTTTATGATTTTTTTCAGGTTATTGAAATATCATATATTACCACCTACAAATACCATGCCTGAGTCTCGTAATGATGCACGACATGTTTTACGGAAGCTTGGCATGGACTACAATAACATCCATGCATGTATCAATGACTGCATACTGTTTCGAGATGAATATGAGACTATGGAGACATGTCCAAACTGTGGTGCTCACAGGTATCGACAAGACTTGCAAGGGCAAACCATCCCTCAAAAAGTTCTCAAACACTTTCTGCTCATCCCCCGCATAAACCACATGTTTTGCACGTATGGCATGGCAAGCTTGACAACGTGGCATGTGCAGAATAGGTCCACGGATGGAGTTCAACGAATATCAGCGGATTCGCGCGCATGGAGCCACATTAACTCTACCTTCCCAGGCTTTGCACGAGAGCCAAGGAATCTTCGGCTCGGTCTCGCCATGGATGGTGTGAACCCATTTGGTCTGCGCTCGACTTCTTACAGTGTGTGGCCTATAGTGCTTTTCAACTACAACATCCCTCCATGGCTTTCTACGAAGAAAGGACATCTCATCCTTAGCTTGCTCGTCCCGAGCCACTATAAAGTAAAAAATATGGACGTGTATCTTCGTCCATTAGTCAATGAGCTTAAGATTTTGTGGGAGGAGGGGGTCACTGTGCAAGATATGAGCAGGCGCGATGGTCGGCGGTCAGCCAACATTCGAGCCATTCTCAAGTGGATGATGCATGACTTTCCAGGATTGGGAGAGTGCTTAGGTGAGCAGACCTCCGTTCTCGCTAGTAATATCTACATTTTATTTCATTCAATCAAGTATTCACTAGGTCGTGGCTCGCCTTACAGGTCTGGTTACCTCAAGTTATCATGCATGTCCATTGTGTGGACCACAGTTAGACTCCCGAAGGTCACGAACCATGAAGAAGATGGTATATCAAGGACACGCCGCTTTCTTGCCAGAGGATCATGAACTCAGGGAAGGTTTTCTTGGACGACCTCCAACACGTATGAACGCTATAAGCTTATACGAGCTGAAAATGGTAAACCCGGAATCACATCCAAATGGAATGCGACAGTTCTCAGTTTTCTACGAGTTGCCATATTGGACCCACTTATAGGTCAACCACTTGTTGGATCCCATGCATATTTTCAAGAATGTGGGCAGCTTGCTATGGGACCACATCATAGGAAAGAGAGACACTATGGGGTCACGAATGGATTTGAAGGAGGTAGGTAAGATGGAGGCACTTTGGCCGCAGTCGAGTGCTGAAGGGGGAGTGCAGCTTCCTCGCGCTCCTTTGGTTTTTTCCACCAAAGAAGAGTGCATTGTGAAGCAAGTAATCAAGTCTATCCGCACTCCGACGGGTATGATGCGTTCTCTCAGGTCCGCATTTTCTAAAGATGACCAATTGTCCGGGCTAAAATCCCATTATTGGCATAAGATATGTCAGGTTTGTGAACAGAATGGATTGTAATCAGCATGGGCATTTTGCAATTTGAAAATTGCCATTATTCATAATGCTTTCTCATTTGTGGCAGTTTGTCCTACCGATCGCGATCGCATGATGCCTTACTCCAGAAAATTCACGGGGCCATTTACAAGTTGTCGACTTTGGTGCAATGGATCTCACAGAAAGAGATTAAGATGTCCTCTATTGAATCCGCGAGGCGGGGAGCAGTGGAGACGGTCTAAGATAGGCCATCTACGCTCGCCGCGCTCCCCACGGAGTATGGCTCACATCCAAACTTTCGGTCTGTCTCTTTGAGAAATACCTGCCCACTAGCATGCTCACGATACAAGTTCACCTTCTTGTGCATCTTGTGGACGAAGTGGAGATTACTGGACCTGTCCATACGCGATGGATGTTCTTCCTGAAGCGCTTCATGAAAACCCTGAAAGGCTTTGTGCGACAACGAGCTCGTCCAGAAGGTAGCATGGCGGAAGGTTGGTTGGTGTTAGAGGCGTTTGTGCATATCTCACAATGGCTACCAACGGTGGAACCAAACAATGAAATGCTATGGGCGCTGAAGGACAATGATAGACTGACTGGAGATGTGGTGGTTGGAAATGGGGTAGAAAAAAGAATGGATGCCTCAATGGAAGAGAAGGTGAATCGCTTTTGTATGTTGCACCATGCCTCCATGGAGATGTGGCTCGCCAAGTACCAGATTGCAAGGCAAGATCGAGAGGAAGCGCAAGCTGAATTCCGACGCACTACGCGTCATCGACCGATTCGATATCCCGAAGGCATGGAGGAGATGCCCGGTTTATGTCAACATGATGGTTGCATGGAGCCTTGACCGCAGCATCCAGCGAAGGGATAGAGGTCTCAATGGAGGAGTGGGAGTTCTCGAGGGGATGTAGTCCAAAGGTGATGAGGGATTTAGAATATGTCGTATCTAAATTTTATATGTGACATCTAATTTGAGTGTTTCAATGTACAGTACAAAATATATAGTGTAGCGTGGTCGCACGGACGGCATTTTCGCGTGGAGCATATTGACAAAATGCGCTCCACAATGGACTGTGGTGTCATGGCAAGGTTTGAGCAAGAGAGCCGGTGACGAGCAACGGATCCGAACACGATTGTGGATGAGATGGAGTATTTTGGGAACTTGCAAAGTATTATTATGGTGGATTACTGTAGCTTCTCCATGATACTATTCGATGTGCAGTGGTTCAAAGTGGTACTTGGAGGAGCTGGAGCAACAATTCGACGAGGTCCATCTGGATTTCTCGAAATAGATTTCGAAAAAAAATGGATGGATTTGCGCGACACCTTTGTGTTGCCGGCCCATTGTGAACAGGTGCATAGAGTCATTTGCTTGCTAATTCTAATACGACATGGTTTATGTCACAATGGTTTGAACTCGCTTTGTACGTGTTTGTGAACAGGTAATCTTCTATCCAAATCCCCGACAACCTCAATGGTGGTATGTTATACCTTCAACTCCTCGAAGTGCGAGAGTATATGATCAAAGCGATGTTCTGGACATAGATGAAGATAATATGCAAATAGAGGGGTCGATATTACAAGGGGTGGAGGCCACCGCAAGCTTGGAGCCCACATCGGCTAACAATGATGGAAATACAGAAGTCCAAGAATTTTTTGAGAACGAGGCAGACTCGTTCTTTTGTGGTGACATGTCTATTGACCTTCCAGTGTATGCAGAGTTGTGTCAGGAGATTAACATGGGACCATAGGATACTTCATTCTTGGAGAATTGTATTACTCAATTCATTGTTTAGATCTTCCATAAAGGTACATAAGATATGCATTTTAAGAGGGATTTTTCAAAAATGCTTTATATTACTGTGCTTTGTATAGTTTAAATTGATTATTCTAACACCATTTTTTATCTGTACAGGTGACATTTTCAGGATGAGTTGAGGGATGAGCGATGAGGAGTTTCAAACATGATGGCACGCATGTCTCCAGACCAGCTCGGGAGAATCAGAGAGATGGCAGACCAGGAGCTGTCTCGTTCTTTGTCAAGGCGCTCTGCTAGATCTACTTCAGCGCGATCAAATGCTTCAGCTTCGAGCAGATGATCTCGATGCTCACGACTTGGGCCAGAGGGAGGGACTGCATCGGGATCAGGGGGTGCTGCTGTGGAGACACGGATGTGGTATCTCCGTCTCGTCGTTTAGGTGGAGTTGCGTCACCTCCAGGATTTGTCACACCTGTGGGGACGTCTACTCCAGTTACTCCGGCTTTTGCGTAGCCGTCAGCAGAGGTGGCACCCCTTTTGGTGGCACCCCCTTTGGTGGCACCCCTTTGAGTGCCACTCCGAGAGAGGTTACCCCCGTCGGTACACCGGATGTAGAGGGGTCTCCTGGATATGCCAAGGAGCGTAGACGGAGATGGGAGAGGACCCATCTTAGGCAGACTCCTAGGGGTTATGGATACCTGGTTGATAGTAGGTCAGGATCCATCATCATGAATGATGAGGGGAGGAGGGTGATGGCTCGCATGAGAGAGTTGTGCCAACAAGTTTTTCGGCACAACGTCCTGGATCATTGGAAGAACATACCGGAGGGGAGCAAGGACTACATAGTAGCATCCTTGCACGAGGAGTTTCCGGTGCCAGCCGCAGTAGATAGATTCTCTACGAGCTGGATGATGGATTGCATGCGAGTATACATGTCACATAGACGATCCAACGCACTCAAGGCAATCAAGAGTGGGGCTGCAAAGCCCGAGTGGTTAGATGCAGACGACTGGCGCCGACTGAGGAAGGAGACTACAGATTCGCCAAGACGTTGGAGTCAGCAGGCGGGAGGCAGCGAGGGCACGACTCGAGGCCGGAGTGGTCCATCATCTTGGGAGTGGCAGCCACAGGACATATTTGGAGGACTTTCTAAGTTTCTCTTTTGTTTTGCTTGTTTGTTTTTTTGAAATATTCTTTGTACTGACAATCATGTTTCTAACAGTTAGCATTTTGTTTTCTTTGCAACATTCCATTACAAATCGCGATCCGCAAGGCCTTGAGACTCGATATGCAGAGAGGCACGGTCTCAATGCATTGATCGACCGATTGTATAGACGCGGCGGCCCTGTAAGTCACTCATCTTTCTTGTCTGTAGTTACCATGAGATATTTGAATGCATTATTGTGTGGTGGATTGATATGTTGTTTCTTTTTCTGCAAAATCCGTTCGATGCTCCTTTGCGGCGGGACGAGCTTTTGGGGGACGAGGATTTATAGCTCACCCTTGGATCCTTGGAGCTCACACACCTTTAGTTTTTAGTCGCCTGATCTATGTAGACATTTTCTATGTATTAGTGATATCCCTTCATGATTGTACCAATCGTATTTTATGCGATCATGTATTTATTTCATGTATCAGTTTTATGATTTCAGTATACATTCTTTTTGTTTGCAAGCGCTTTGTATACAGTAGTGCAGAAACTATTTTGTATGGCTCTCATACAGCACACAATGCTATATGTGGTAGGGCGCCACAATTTTTTTTTTCTGTTACCGTCACTATTTGCGTCGCAAATTTACTACTCGCGTCACTATTGGCCTCGCTATGTGCGTCGCAAATTTACTGGTTGCGTCGCTATAGCGACGCATATAGCGACGCCAATAGCGACGTTTCTATGGCATCGTCAATAACGACGCTTTTTGTGACGACGGGGGCAAATTTTGTTGTTTGTATTTTCATCGCTTTAAACGTCGATATAAGGTCTATATCTTGTAGCATCAGCTCTTAGTAAATAAGGATACATGTATAAAAGGTGGAAGGACTAATCCTTTTGTAACAAATTGAATATAGTATGAATTGCTTTCATGCTTCATCTCTCTCCTCCTAATGCCACGAGGCATATTCCACAGTGGATTTCGTGAGGTTTGTCAGTGGATTCTGTAAAACTATATGTATTTACCGGGGCTCGTAACACAAGGTGGATTCCTTATGCGAGAAGTCGACGGGGACGCCTGTCCTTTTCAAGCATCAGATAAATTTAATGTGCACGTAGGTGATTTCATAGTGGGTGATTCCGCAAAATACATATTTAAATTAATGGACTTTTATGATTTTAGAGTGCACTCATATCAAATTAAGGTTAGGACAGAGTTTCAACCTATTTTATTATTTTGTAGCTGAAGACTGCTATGTATTCACTTTTGTGGGTTTTATCTTATTATTTTCTAACAATTTTGAATGCTTCAATTGATGTGTAGAGCAGGCAACGGTGGCGTTGGGAAGCACCAGGTGATGGTGTATATTTAGATTACCTAGAAAAAATTATACTTTTTTAATGGGCATGTGCCTTATCGTTAAAGGCATGGCGCTAATCTTTATTTAGGTGCGCTTATTTATTAAAGCGCTTGACAAATATTTATTATTTTATATGTGCATAAGTGCGCATACAAGTAGATAAGAAACTTTTCATTAAGTTTGAGTTCAATAAGCGGCCAAGATAAGTAAAATATTTTTCAAATTATGTACTTTTAACGGGCAACATGATGGAAAAATTGTTCTCACTTTCATCAATCAATTTGATGATTATTTCTATAAAGAGCAATATGCTGAAAAAGAGAAACTTAAATGCATCACTAACCATCTAGTAGACAGAGCATCATTATGGTGGACTATTGTCCGCAAGATTGTTGATTGTCCCTCTACTTGGAAGGCCTTTCAAAAGAAATTTTTGCAGAATTTTCTTCCATCTCAATTCCATGAAAAAGCAATAAAACAGTGGGATCTTTTGCAACAAAGAGATCGTGAATCCATTCCACAATATATTGAGTGTTTCTAGAGTACCTTATTGCAACTTTGAATACTTAAAGATGTTCCTAAGGTGATCCACAAGCGCAAGTATATGTCTAGTTTGCTTGGTCACTTCTATGCGGAAGTGAACATATTCAAGCCAAAGACTAAATTAGAGGATGCGATTTCTTTAGCACATGATGCTGAAGACAAAATTCTTGGATGAGAAAATTGACCACAACAATTTCTAACTAACGATAACTTTGGTACAAAGCAATTCAATTTTAACTTTCAAAGATTCAATCAAAATTGCTTTGTTCCTTCTTCTTTTCGTAAACCCTGGACTCCACCCCCTACTTTATCATCAAACACAAATTCAAACCCTAAGCCTTCTCTTCAATCAAATCCCAACATACCCAAATTTCCAGCCCTTACCAATAATGTTTCCAAAGCAAAGTCTATAGTTTTCTACAAGTGTTATCAACCTCGACACTTAGTAGTGAATTGTCAATCTCCAAGAAGCTAGTTGTTCAAATAAATTACTTGAGAGCGACTGAAGACGAAGACCATGAAGATATTCCATACTTCACTAAAGATGATGATGATATCGATGATGCTTCAGATACTTTACTAGGTATGCCAAATCCTCATTCGCTATTAATGATGAAATGTTTTGTGCATGGTCAAGAAAAGATTTTTTTGCATGATGATGGAAGCTTGCATGATTTTATTTCTGCAAAGTTGGTAAAAGAATTGAGCTTATCTACTGTTTCAACTCATTACCTCATAAAGGCTGCATTCTTAGGCACTAGATACAATGTTACACAAGAAGTTCATGATTTAGAAATTAAAATTGGTGATTATGTTGTTCGCAGAAATTTCTTGGTTGTGCCTTTGCAAGCTAGTGATATTATTTTAGGAATGCCTTGGCATCACAAATATAATCCCAACATAGATTATTCCACACATTCAATGAAAATTCATTCTAATGAAAAACAAATCACATTACATGGAATGCACACCTTTGATCAGTTTCCCCTGCTTAGTCACACACATGCTAAACATGCATTGAGAAAATGTAGCAAATCATACTTAGTATGGGTGAATGAAATTGAAGCTAAGAAAAATTAGATGCATCCTAGGAATGCACAATTTCTTTCTCAATTTAAAGATTGTTTTGCTAATTTACTATCTGGTTTACCACCTCACGTCCTGAAGACCATACAATAGATTTAATTCATGGTTCTCAACCACCATGTAAAGCACCTTATAGACACAATCAGATTGAACGAAAAGTAAACCAAGCACAAGTTGAAGAACTATTAAACCAAGGACTTATTAGGCTCAGTAGTTCTTCTTTTGGTTCACCTATCCTATTAGTTAAGAAGAAAAATAATACATATAGAATGTGCATTGACTATCGTGCCCTAAACAAGATCACTATTAAGAATAGACATCCGATCCCTAAGGTAGACGACCTCATGGATAAACTACAAGGAGCCACTATTTTTAGCAAGATAGATCTCAAATCTGGATATCATCAAGTACGATTGGATACACTTGACATTTTCAAAACTGCATTTAGAACTCAATTTGGTCATTATGAATTTCTTGTTATGCCTTTTGGTTTGACTAATGTACCAGCTACATTCAGTCATATGATGAATCGTATATTTTTTAAGTATCAGAATTTTGTAATTGTTTTCTTTGATGATATATTGGTTTTCAATAAGAATGAGAATGAATACTGTGAATATCTATCTTTGGTTTTCAAATTGTTCAAAGAGAATCAATTATATGCTAACCCTGACAAGAGTGAATTTTTCCAAACCCAAATTGAATACTTAGGTCACATTGTTTCTTCTAATGGTATTCATATTGATCCTAAAAAGTAGAGGCAATTTTGAATTGGCCAATCCCTAAAAATGTGCATGAGTTACGTTCTTTCTTATGTCTTACCAGCTTTTATGACAATTTGTGAGAAATTTTTCATTACTTGCATTACATTTGACTAAATTGTTAAAGAAAGGTGTTGTATATCATTGGTCTGACAACTAACAAAAGTCTTTTGATTTAGTAAAACATGCTTTAACATATGCACTTGTTTTGCAATTACCTGATTTTAATCGACATTCTTTTTAATAGTCATTGATGCTAGCGGATCAAGAATAGGAGCTGTCCTTATGCAAGATTCACATCCCACAGCCTATTTTAGCTGCAAACTTAAACCCTCTAAACTAAAGCATTCCACATATGATAAAGAATTGTTAGCTGTAGTTCAAGCCTTACATCAATGGAGACACTATCTAATGGGATCTGAATTTATGATCAAAACTGACCAACAAAGTACCAAACATCTCCTTAGTCAGCCCACAAATTTCTGACTACCATATTAAATGGGTTGCTTTCATTCAAAGTTTCCATCCACTTATCCAATATCAACCTAGAAGAGAGAATGTTATTGTGATGCATTGAGTAGAAGACCAAGTATCCATAATATTTCCATTCTATCTTTTGAATTCCTTATTCCTATGAAGGATACCTATGACCATGACCCCAGTTTTCAAGCTGATTGGAATAAATTGGTTGTTAATAACTAGATTCCAGTTGATTCTTTGTCTTATTCTAATGGATTTATGTTTTATGAGAAAAGATTATGTGTCCCTACACCATTTAGATCATTTGTGTTGCACGAAATTCATTGTCCTCCATATCAAGGCCATAGAGGTATTATTTCCACTTTAAGAACATTAGTTGAATATTTTTACTGGCCACAAATGGAATCTGATGTTTCTAACTTTGTTTCTAAGTGTTTAATTCGTCAAAGAGTCAAGCGACACCATGGTAAGCAATATGGTTTATTAATGCCTTTACCAATTCCTGAATGACCATGGGAGCATATTTCAATGGATTTTATAATTGGTTTGCCTAACACACAAGCTAATCATGATATGATTTGGACTATAGTAGATTGATTTAGCAAACAAGTATATTTCCTACCATGTAAGAAAACATTAACTGCATCTCAAGCTGCACAATTGTTTTTTAATACTGTTTTCACTAACCATGGTTTGCCAAAAAATATTATTTCTAATCGTGATTCTAGATTCTGTAACAATTTTTGGACTACTTTGTTTGCTAATTTAGGTACTAAGATCGATTTCTCATCTGCATTTCATTCTAAACCAATGGACAAACAGAAGCTACTAACATTACAATTCACCTTTTACATACATACACAATTTCAAAACCACAAACATGGGATACACATTTGCATCTACTTCAATTTGCATACAATAATACACCACACATAGCTACACAAAAAGCACCTTTTGAAATCATTTATGGACATAGATTGCCTACACTTGTTACATCAATGTTGAACAAAGTTAAAGCTACCGATAATATTGCCAATACACATGCTACTATTTTTGCTGAAGTTAAAGATATGATTGCGAAAGCCTAGCAATCATACACTAAACAAGCTAACAAGAAAAGAAAAGCCATGAGTTTCAATGTTGATGATTATGTTGATGATTATGTTGATGGTTCCTTGTGCGAGAAGTTGAGGGGGACTGTCCTTTTCGGGCGTCATATTAATTTAATATGCACGTGGGTGGTTCCACAGCGGGTGATTCTACAAAATTAATGGATGTTTATGAGTTTAGAGTGTACTCATATTAAATTAAGGTTAGGACAGAGTTGAAGACTGCTATGTATTCACTTTTGTGGGTTTTATCTTATTATTTTCTAACAATTGTGAATGCTTCAGCTGATGTGTAGAGCAAGCAACAGTGGCATTGGGAAGCACCGAGTGATGGCATGTATTCAAATTACCTAGAAGAAATTATCATTTGTTATAGGCATGCGCCTTATCATTAAAGGCATGGCGCTAATATTTATTTAGGTGCTCTTATTTATTAAAGCGCTTGACAAACATTTATTATTTTGTATGTGCAAAGGTGCTCAGTTTAAATATTTCATTATTGGGCATTGTATTTGGGCACAACCCGACTTTTTGGGGACGCCCAAATGCTTTATTCTTTATTTGGGCGAAAGCAAACACAAAAGCCAAAGCATGCTAATTGTAAATTGGGCTATTTTTGAGCTTGGAGATGAATAAATTTATAAATACATGCCTTGTGAAGCACTCACACAAGGCATGGGGGGGAGATTGTACCCAATTTGTCTTTTTTTTCTCATGTCGTGCAAACCCTTCTTCTTTCTTTATGAGCTTTTGTAGATTTCTTTATCCTTGGGGACCTTCCGGTGTTCACTGCACACACATACAACATCTGATTTGCGCACCACCTCCAGCTTTCATGGTTGACTTAAATTTTCATTTCTTATGTTTCTCTATTTTCTTCTAGTGTTTCTCTCACATATTCCCTCTTTCTCTAATCTTTCTATTTCCTTCAACAATCTTCTCTCTCTCTCTCCTAGTTTACTTCATGACAAGTGGTATCAAAGCTATGTCTTTGATACATTTTTCTTTTCTTTTCTTCATATCCACTCTCATTTTCATTCAAGATAGTCTATTTTAGACAAGTATAGGATACATAAGTGCAAAAATGGAGTACTACAGGGATTAGCAAACCTTCTGCCGATAGTAGACCCACATTTGGAGCCATTTTCAAAAATATTGGAGAAATATGGAGGCATTGAGGTCAAAATAGCTTGTCATCACTCAGTTCTAGGAAATTTTTACTGTCATATTGGAGTTAGAGGAGACTTAAGTCAAGGTTAATTTTAAAGGCATGCTTTTCCTTTATTCTTTCCAAGCTCTCTTTCAAGCTCTATGGTAGACCTCTGTGAGAGAAACGCTAGAAAGAGAGCTTGAAAAAATTTAAGCTCTATGGTAGACCTCTTTCAAGCTCTATGGTAGACCTCAGAAACGCTAGAAAGAGAGCTTGAAAAAAAATTTCACTCGAGATCCTATGCTTTCTTTGATTGTGGGGACTCCCATGATAGATTCTGAGCTTGCTCTTCAAGATTTGAAAGCTTCAAGTGGAGCTTTCATGGCTGCCCATAAGATTTCTTTGTATGTTAACCTCCATGTCTTCAATCTGGGTGAATGAGGCCAAGAGTGGTTGAAGGGGCTCCTGGAGACTAAGATTGAAGAGGGTGTGGATTGATTTGAGAGCTCATGTTGAGCTTCAATGGCTACCCAAAATAGTTCATTGTTGTGTTCTAGGGTTTTCAACTTGTGGGATCTTAGATGTTGGAGAAGGAAGGCCCAGATCTTGATCAAGTGTAGGGGGATAGTTGCTTGATGCCCTAGGGAGCTCTTGGAGTGGTGGTGGAGGCTAAGGCTAAGCAAAAGAGGACTAGGAACACTATATTAGGGAATTTGGAAATTTCCATGCACTTTAGAAACCTCTAATAACTTTATTATTTGACCACATGGTCAAATCTTGTTGTTTTAATTAAAGGTGAAGTCTATCCTACATGCTATATAAGTTACCTTCCCGAATCCCACTTTCAAATATGGATCAACATTTAGCCACATGGGAAATATTTTATCACTTATTTGAAAACTCCCAAATTCTCTAATATGATGTTTTGCCTACTTAGCACAATTTGCACCGCAAATTGCGGCTAGCCCTTGGGGAGCTCCTAGGGCAAAACTCCATAGCTATGGTGCTCATTGGGTTGCTTGGCATACAAGGGATCACATGCTCATGCTAGTTGACGTCTTGGAGAAGTAGGAGTGAAGATCTTTGGAGTTCTTGGGCCTACAGCCATGGCAACTTGTAGGGAAAGAAATAGAAAAGGACTGAAGCAAAAAGTAACTGAGAACTTGACCTCCTCTAACTATTGTGCCTCCAACTTTGACTTGGAACCCCTAAAAGTTACATGAAAAAGAGGGTAAACCTATTAAGTTATCCATTTTACCTTTAGGTATGTCAGAGGCTCTAGCCATAGCTCTTGCTTGCTTCAAGAAAGTTGTCACTAATTGTAGTCATCTTGTTGTACTTGTATTTGCCACCTAAGTAACTAGGGTTTTTAGATTTGAAAGGAGACTAGATAGACAAAGAGGAAAGGGGAAAAGGACCAAATCTTGAAGCTTTAATACCACTTGTAATGAATGAGGCTGTGAGGAGAGAGGAGAATGAGCGGAAGAGAAAGAAAGAGAGGAAGAAGAAGAGAGATATATACTAAAAGAGGAGAGAGAAATATTTTGAAAAGGGGGAGAAGGAGGAAAGAATCCATGGAAACTAAAGGAGAAGGTGAAAAGTCACTTCTTGATTATGTCAGGATCCCCTAAACAAGGTCTCTTACACCTTGTATACACTGGTTGGTGTGATTGTGTATCTAACCCCTAGTTCTTGTGCATCCTGCTCATTACACTATTATTGTTGTTATTGTTGTTGTTTATAGATTTAGCACAATAGCTTACTCATAGATAGCTAATATGACCACAACGGTTACATGCCAGCTTCAACTTTTTATGTTGAACATTTTGATTTATATTTTGAGAATTTACCTTGGTCACTCCAGCTTGTTGGTCAATTGTGCAATTAGATGTGAAATTGTGCAAATGAATAGATAAAAAACCTTTTATGTTGAACATTGAGATTTATATTTTGAGAATTTATATTGGTTGCTCTAGCTTTTTGGTCAATTGTGCCTTTAGATATGAAATTGGGCAGACAAGAATATGAGAAAGAATTTGAATGAAAGGGATTGAAAGGATTTCTTGGATTTTGATTGTTATTGTGAGAGTAGATTTGAGAAGATTGTTTGGTGGGAGGGTATGTGCAATAGCTTGGAATTCCTTTTCAGGGTTTTTTGCATGGGATATGGCAACTTGTAAAAAAGAAGGATTAAGAGAATGATTGCATACCTAACTGGATTCCATCTTCATATTTTGCTAGAATGTGCCTTATAGTACTTCCTCTAGCATACACAACAATAGATGTTGTTGTTAGAATCTCTTAGTGTAGGTGACTACAACGTGTCCCATGTGATAGGACAATTGACACTTTAGGAAGCACATTCCACCATACGAATGCTCTATCAAACATATACTTTCCAGCCACTTGAGTTTGTCCTTCTCAAAAAAGAATTCTTGACCAAAGTAATCATTCAATTGGCTTAATACCATAAAATTTGCAGACTTGGAATACTTCCAACTGATGTGTTTACCCTTCTATGTTTGTTGCTCATCCAAAAACACCACAAAGAATACATGCAATATGATCATCTTTATCTTGGATAGTCAAGCTTCACAATGCTTCCCACTCTTGTATGACGTGAGTAACCCCCACCAAATTATGTGTCAAAAGATCAATTTGGTACTCAAGAGTAATACCTGGAAGAGGAGATTCAACATTTATTTCTTTAGTTTTAGAAGGATCTATCATTTTCAAGAAACAATGATCTTGTTGTAGAGATAAATTTGTGAATAAATCTATAAATAATTTTGCATATGAACAAGCTTTAAGAATAATAAAAATCCTCAAAATATCCTTTAGAATAATGTTGCAAAGGAATAAGCGCTTACTAAAACTTCTCTGATAAAGTTATTGGCAACGAACTCCTGAAAGTTCAACCAAAGTAAAGGTAAAGAGGTATGCACAGATAGAAACATGGTCCTAAGGTCTTCTTTCAATAAGATATGATCCTTAAGATTAAATGAGAGTGTGGTTTTAAATAAGGCCCTCCCCCCCCTTTACACAAAGACTATAGTCCTTTATATATTAAAAAAACAAAGATGTGTAGTTTAAAGCTTAGGAAATCTATGCTTTTGGAGGAAGAAAATGAAGAATAACTTGCATCAAAGTCTCACAATCAGAGTGGCATAGCCCAGTGGAATTTTTGGTGCTATTGATATCAGCAGGATGGTTGCTAGCCTAAAGTAGAAGGAGATGAGTAGAATGGTTAAGGTCATGTTAGCAACAATACACCTTTATATTCAGATTTGCCTCTCCCTCATTCTTTAGTAAAACCATCTTTGTGGAAGCAAACCACTCATAAATGATTTTTCTATTGTAAACATGGGCTTGAGAAGAAGAAGAATTGACAAAAAAGGATTTTGAAAGATTTATCTCACCTTGGAAATAGTGAAAAACCACTCCCACTCTCTAAGGCAAGAAACAACTATGCAAAGGCTTTATCCAAATGTCCTTCAAGTGATTCTTGATGGTGAAAATGGAGAAAACCTTGACGATGGATGGATGCCTTGATCTTGATGTTGACCTTGATAACAACTTAGAAGCTACTCACTATGCTCTGATACCAATGTTGCAAGAACTCACCATAGCTTAAACCAAAATTGAAAAAATTTGAGAAAAAATACTAATTGCAAGAGAGTAGGGTTGAGAGACAAGATGCACGAGACTAATTGGGTACAACCTTTCCCATATGCATGGATGAGCACATTCCCCATGCACATATTAATTTTGATTTTATTATCCTAGTGCTTAAAATACAACAAGCATCTCAAATACACCCAATACATTTCTCTTCCTTGAACAATTCATCTTTCCCAATTCTTTACTTTAAATTAAGATATATTTCATAAAGATAGTATCTAAAAATGCTAATCTTAATCTATTCTAAGAAATACATCAAAATGATAATAAAATAATGATTCTAGGCTTTCACAAATTAGCCCTCAAATAATCCACTAGTGCTTGTGCATGTACAACCATCACACTAAAGAGCATACATACCAAATATTCTACACTAAGCTTGATTTCCCAATAAATAAAAATCCTTTGTGCATTATAAGTGCTCTCCAAACAATAACATATTCACCTAATAATCTGTTGCACCAAAGCACAAATCGCATTACTCTATGTCATTTAACTATCAAGCATGAGCAACAAGTGTCATACACCTACCCACAACAAGTTACAATCATGCAACAATCAAACAATGTTTAAAAACCACAAAATAAGCTAAATCGTCATCTTAGTTTTGTGTAATTCTTCTTGTATTTTCTATGATAGCATTAGAGATTAATGCTCCACCCTTCATGTACCTACATAGGTCATTGCTGACTTCATCTCTATGAAACTGCCTACATGAGGAGAAGGCCAATATCAACATTGAATGGTAACCCAGTGTGGCTAGATAGCTAGACACTATAAAAGAATAGAGGTAGAGATGTAGAGGCCAAATGTAAATTATGGGTGCATCTAAATTCCTATGTAAAATGGTTTGTAAAGATGCGACATGTAGATGAATGCTAAAGCCAACTTAAAATGTAGTTTTATATGCATAATAAAAGTCACTTTTTTACTCCTCTTTGAATGCACCTTTAAAAGTGGCTGCTTATCAAAATTACGAGTATCTATTTGAATCTATCAACATTTTTATATTATAATTTTCGTACTTGTTTAATTTGTATAATGTAAAAGCAAAACTCATAAATAGAGATAGAGTTTCATGTAGATAAAGTATACTTCATTATCAATTCAAACAGAATATAAAATAACATTAAGCACAAATTTTAACTAAAAGTAAAAATAATTACAAGTTTTTAAAACTATTCAAATTCTAGTAAACTTTAAAACATCATAGAACTAGAAACTAGAATATTTATATATACCTACTATGCACTTGAGCAAAGCAAGAAAGTGAGTTTATGGGTGTGTAACTAGGAATATGGTCAATTTTGGATACAAATGCAACTTGTGTGTGTGTGTGTGTGTGTGTGTGTGTGTGTGTGTGTGTGTGTGTGTGTGTGTGTGTGTGTGTGTGTGTGTGTGTGTGTGTGTGTGTGTGTGTGTGTGTGTGTGTGTGTGTGTGTGTGTGTGTGTGTGTGTGTGTGTGTGTGTGTGTGTGTGTGTGTGTGTGTGTGTGTGTGTGTGTGTGTGTGTGTGTGTGTGTGTGTGTGTGTGTGTGTGTGTGTGTGTGTGTGTGTGTGTGTGTGTGTGTGTGTGTGTGTGTGTGTGTGTGTGTGTGTGTGTGTGTGTGTGTGTGTGTGTGTGTGTGTGTGTGTGTGTGTGTGTGTGTGTGTGTGTGTGTGTGCGTGCGTGTACGCGCGTGCTTATCCAAGTCCACTATAGCACCCAAATACAAATATATATCTCAATGATGTAGGAGCTTTGCAATGTTCAATTTCTAGCAAGCCAGGACTAAAAGAGCCAATACCTTTCATGGGCTTCAAAATATTTGTACCTTTCAAAAGGTATACAAGTACTACCAAATATTACTCATTAGGTTTTCCAAGTAAGCACTTCCTAGTTAGGCTATCTGTGTGTGGATGATGTTTGAAAAACAAAACAAATTATTGTTATTTACATAAAGGTTACCAAATTGACTTATATAGAAGGTTTTGGAGATTTGATCTTGGGGAGTTATCAACTATCAAGGGTCAAACTACAATTCTTCTAGGAAATCCAAGAGAAATGTCATGTAGATTAGTGCATGTAAGTATGTACCAATATCACTAACAATGAGGATCCTTTGAACTAGCTAGTAATATGTAATTCATATTTGAGTAGAATTTCATCCAAGAGAGGGTGATTATCAAAGCTAAGTTGGATAGTTTAGGTTCGTTGAGAGAATGGATGATCCAAGAGACATCGTATCACAATAGGTGGGACCATACTACAATGTCTTGATGGCACAATATTGTTTGGCATTTGACATAAGAAGATAGGAAGTATAGGCTATCTAAGCTTAGTGTGGGTACCACATTCTCAAGAGTTAGCTCTATGAATCAAAAATTTTAATGAGACATTATGTAAAATTGATCTTGAATTTTATTAATAGACACTTAGTTGGGGATGAGTCATAATGCTTTTGCATCTTTCTTTGTTAAGGTCTTTAAGAGCTCATTTTGTATTGATGCACTCTTGTAAAAAATGCGTTTGTGGTCTTCCCATGTGGTATACTAGTGTGAGACGAACTCAAGTATTTGAACATTTGCAATACCCATGTCTATTATATTGTACACTTGAGCAAGTGTTTCAAAGGTTGTGTAGAGTTAGATAGAATAATTGGTAGTTTGGGGAGACTTGTCTCATAAAATGTACCCAATCCTAAATCGCTTAGGGTGGGTAGTTTAGTAGTCCTTTAGAGACCAATCCTAGTCACCACCATTCATGCTATCTTTGAGCATGCAGATCTAGGTTACTAGGCATTCCCTAGGTCTATCTCACAACAAAGCATCCAGCCTCATCCCACAAGCATTGATATGTGGGTTCCTGAGACACAACTATGATCTCTAGTAGCAATCTAATATTGAGTTTTAAAAAAACACATTTTGTGAATTGTCAAAGATCAAGGTAGGTGAGCACTGCACTTGGTTCAATGAGAGTGAGAAATGAGGGAAAGCTAAGTATCAATCCCTCTTTCCATAAGGCATAGTCTCACACCAATCCCCTAAAATAGTGCTTAATTAGTTCTAGTATTGACTCTTATGAAGGGCACACTTATTAGTCTTTTTCTAAGCTTTGGGAACATCCACCTAGCTAACAACTAGTCCACCCAACTGTAGGATGATTTCATCAAGAAACTATATGCCTACTTTCCATAAGTGTAGTGGCATACTTTAGTGATTAAAATATGCATACTACCATGTTGTGAAGATATATAAAAATAGCTTCATTAATTAGTTTTTGCATGAGGTTCATTGGCATGCTGTTATCTTATAGACACTAAGCAATCCAATTGGAAAATATAATTATTTTTTAATTTATTCTCATGTATAAAATCCACTCCAAGAATGAACCAACCCAAAACTGAGTGACCACCCTTGTTTTATTCATATCTTGGGCCTCCCAACACTCAACCACATTGGGCTCATATAGGTTTCCAACCATATTTTAGGACTAAGATCGAGATTACAACTCAAACAAAAGCCCCATTGATTCTCACCCATGATAAGGGTGAACCTTCCTATACGAGAGACCAAACATACCTAAGTGGTGGTCGGTCACCTTAGGTAGTGTATATCTACTCCACATGAAGAGTGGCCCAAGTGACCTTGGGGATGGCATCACATCTCATTTCTATTTATCGATTGTTGGAGCCACGAACGTAATGCATATAAATCTTTTCATAGTTGCTTGATTGGCTATGCTTGTCCTAGCTGTAGAAAATTATGCTTCCATTTACCCAATCCATATTTCAGTGTTAGTTTCTATCTTTTATCCTTGGCCATTAAACTCAATGATTTAACTTGCTTTAATAGAAACTTATTCTCATGTTGATTGGCCAAAGCAATTGGTGGTGGGGATGCTTGAAAGATGTATAGAAACTTTAGATGAGATTATTCAAACCGTCTAAAGCTCAAATTTTATTGCATCAATATGTAAAATATGTGGCTTTATTAAAATATATTTTTGATACATTGGATAAGGCTTTTAGTCATGTACTTTGGCCATGGGTATTTCTTTATGTGCTGAGGTTTCTCATGGACTTTAAGATGTTGATAGTAATTTGGTTATTCAAGGAATCCCTTGATAATGTAGTCATTTCATTCTTGCCTACCTAAGTGAGCTATTCTATCACGACATAAGATGTCGGTTACTCCATCATAGATATATCGATCTTGATAGATACTTTGATCATTTTATAAATACTATATTAGAAAATTTGGAAATTTTCATGCACTTTGGGAAACCCCAATCCCTTTATTATTTATACCTTCCTGACTCCCACTTTCAAATATGGTTTAAGATTTAGCCATGTGGTCAAATATTTATCACTTATTTAAAATTGGGACTTGGGAAATTTTCAAATTCTCTAATATGGTGTTTATAGCTCAACAATTTTGAATCATGGCTCTTCGAAAAAAAATATCTTGATAAGTTTGAGTTCCTCCATCCATCATCTCTTTTTTAGATTTCTTTCAAGATAGGCCAGACTTTCAACGTCAATAAAGCAATAAACACTATGTCGAGTCCATCACCTTTCTTTATAATATCCAAGATAGCAATAAAGGTTTTCTAGGATCTTCATGAATTTTTGTCACCAAGTATAATCCAACGAGTGCATGGTAAATATAATGCAAAAGACCATGAAATTATGCCAAGCTTTTGCCTCAAATTTGTATAGTAAAATAAATTAATTAACACAATTATATATACTAAAGACAAAACAACTTAGTGAAAATAAGAAAATCAATTGTATTATTTTATTATTTATATACAAGGACTTTTTTTCTCAAAATCTATATGATATGAAAAATTAACCATGAAGCTTCTAAAGGAAGATAGTCTCATATTTCGGTGGCTCACTTAGGATATCTAAGACTCAATACTCAGTGGGGAGATTGGGATTTTCCTCCACCTATTAACTAAAAGAGTAGGATCTATGGGTGAATACAACTCCATTGGGTTGTTTGTCCTAGACAATCCTATTGTGCACCCCCTAGCTTGGGTAATAGCCTCCCCCTCATGATACTCTATAGGACCTCGAACAAATGGGTAGAAGATAAAAGTCATGCTCACCCAATGGATCCTCCATAGCTCGTACTCAAAGTTGCCAGGGTAGTCAAGATGCATATAGTAGCTAGTAGAATTCTAGCATGTAATGTGCCCACCCATCGGTTTTCCAAGCACGTTTTAGCAATCCATCAAGAAACGAATCTAAGCGTCGCCACTCGGCACTCCAGGGAATGTTCCAAGGTTTTTCACCTACTAGTGCTCGAGAGAGGGAGTGAGGAAGTGAGTGTGTGAGGTTGAGGGGCCATGGTGGAGAAGCTCTCCATCTTCTCCTCATTTCCCATTCTCTTTGAACCAAGTGCAGTATGGATCTGCTTTGGATTGGGTATCTCTGCGTAAAGTAGGATGTCCAAAACCCGATGCTAGAATCCTGTTAGGAGACCTTGGCCCTAGGAACCCAGATTTCAGGTCGATCCTAGTGGGTTTGACCGTGAACATTCCGTTGTGAGGAAAACTCGGTAAACCAAGAGGGATGCGTGCTCAACCTCTCTGCCCGTAGGGCATAGCCCCATTCCGATCCCCTAAAACGACATGAATCAGTTTCTAACTTAACAATACCTAAAGTTGAATGGCGATAAATCCTTGTGAGAAGCCTCCAGTTTTCTAGGACCACCCTACCGTAAGACGGGCCCATCGGGGATTCCGTCCACCCGCTTCCCTTGATAGCTTTAGTTTTCTAATTAGATCCTACCACATTTATGTGCGACATTTAAAATCGGCTTCATTAATTAAGCCTTTTAGGGCACAAGATTTGTTTCGTAATTTATAGCACAGACACGAAAACAAAACAAGCAGTCCTTTAGATAAATAAGTTCCTTAACTTATCTTTGAGTTAATCTTTGTATCCTGCCCATACAGGAGAATTATGTATCCCTTCTGTCCAACACAAGTACCCGGTCCAAATCACATGGCACCAAAATTTCCATCCTTTATTTAGAATAGTATCTTCCAACACCTCCAGACGTTGGGCTCATGACATTCTACAACTCCGTTCTAGACTCGACAAGGGGTGTCTAGAGCTCCACTGACCCCAAGCTACCTAGGAATGAGACACAACTTCCGTGGTTGGCCTTTTCACCACTCGACCTTCGACCCATGAATCGAGTAGTGCCCTCTCAAGGTAATCCATGGTGTAATCTTGGAGATGATCCACCCGTGCAAAATATCCTTCCTTAATTAATCCAATTAAGAGTCAAGCATAATCAAGGCAATCAGTCCTAATATCATCTTTTAGAAAAGCATTCCTTTATTCCCATGGCAACTTCTCATTACAAATCCCTGCTATGCATTTGCAATCAACACAAGCCTTGGAATATTTATCCAAATCATAATGCAACAATCAGTTGATTGAAAGAAAAACGTTTAGGGTGTTGTTCAATCAACCAACAAAACTAATTGTATTTTTCCCAAGATGCGATAATAATTCCATCGCATATTCGCTCTTCCCCTTGGGATCAAAGAGTGATTCTATGCACAATTTACTTAAAGTTGCATACACAATTCTTAATGTTATTCTTTTTAAGATTATGCTATTCATAACCCCTAATCGATTGCTCTATCAACGAATAAGCCATACGCAACTAAGTGCAATTAACTTCCCTTGATACATGCATTTTGCAAACTCAATCTTTCAAATATGTGAGAAGATCCCTATCCCTTCCCATGACCTATTCTCATACATCATAGTATGGAGTCTAATGTATCTCATGCGAGAATCAAAGCAAGCATCTATCAATTTAGAAATACATTACTTACGCCGGAACCACAGTTCGATTGATAGTGATGCCTTCGCTTGAAGCTTCATTGTTGGTTGTAGGATTGCCACCCGCATGCGACATTCTTCGCTTGGAGGATATGGTCCACAAGTAGACTCAAGAGATTAAGAAGGCATAATAGATTTGAGATGGGAGAGTGTAAGAGAAGATGGCTAAGTCGAGGATCGAGATAGAGGGAATTCTGCAGCCTCTCTCGATAACTCTTCTCTCTCTCTCTCTCTCTCTCTCTCTCTCTCTCTCTCTCTCTCTCTCTCTCTCTCTCTCTCTCTCTCTCTCTCTCTCTCTTTCACAATCTCTTGGAGGGGCATCCTTCTCTCTACCTCTCTCTCACAGCCTCTCGAGGTCTCCTTATGCTCCCTTGTGCCTCCCCATGCCTCATATTTATAATGAATTAGAGAGGAGGGGATGAGGCTAAGAACAAGAGTTCTTGGTGGAGGGACTCTTGGAAAGCTCAATGATCTGATGCTTAACTCATAAATTTGATGGTTCCATTGACTCCAAAAGGAGGGTAAAACCCAAAGATGCTTGATTGGAAAGCTTTCAAATCACTCCTTCTTTCTCTGCCTATTCGAAGTGTTGTCTATTGTCTGTAGACTGCGATCGCGGCGCACACGATTTCGCCAATCACTTTTCTTTATTTTTTTCTTTTTATACAATCTCTAAAACTAACTAAAATATAACTTGTCTTTTCTTTTAAATGACATCGAGTTCTATCTTTTTAGGATAACATCTAAAATATCTAGAATATGCTAGTTTTGCCCAAAATCTAATTTTTTTTACCTTCCATACTATATATATTAATACTAGTGATTGATATGCCTCATAAGTCTTGTTCACGTTGTAACTTCCGTGAAAGGTAGCTACAGACCTTGTCAATCCAAGAAAAATATTGGATTTACTACTCACTATTTTTTATATATTTTTAATTAAATAAAAATTATTATCTATTAACGTTAGTTAGTTTTTACCTTAGTTAGTCTTTAGTTAGTAATATTACTAACTTATTAACTGACTAAATAACTTTCGAACTAACCAACTAACTTTTATTGTGTGGAAATATTACATAGCACCAACCCATATAATGCATCCACTAGTGAGAGCATGAAAGAACTAGTAGTGGGGTGAAATGAAAACCCAGTCCATCAATCAAAAGACGTGCTCTCACAAGGGTAGGCTACACTACAAGCCTACTTGGTATACTAATGGGAACATCAAACCAAAGTCCTCCTATACATGATATCAAGTATAAGAGAGTGCCCTAATCTCTTTCTTACTAACTTTTAATGACTTAAGATTCTCATAACTTATTTAAAATTATTCCCTTATTAAAGTACAAGTTATTAAAATTTTTGAATCATATACGTTATTTGATACTTGGAATTTATTCTCCTTTTGTTTACAAGGTATTAGTCAATCTAAATTTATACTCTGATGGCAAATTGATTGTGTTTTTTGTAGGCTCAACTATATATCTCTCAGGAGGATTTTTATTTACATCCATGGCTAAGAGAAAATACTCAAGGCAACTCAATACTTTTAGGTTGGGGATGAAAGGATTGTGAGGTCCCATTCCAATGTGATTTGAATTTGCAACTCTTGTGAGCCACAAATATACTTACTAATTCTAGTTGATCAATTAATAATTTATAAGAATAAGAGCTTTCAAATTTTTGGATTTGAAGAACCAAAAGACTTCAACCAAATTAAGTTCTTCAAGAATTTGAGCTCTCAAAATATCATTCTTAATGTGCATCACAAAAATGTAGGTGGCATAATACCATTGGTATATGCCTTTGTTTGGTAGGGGCATAGGCCTAGAAACATGGGGGTTGGGTTCAATTCTCCATTAGTGTGGCATGACAAAAGGTGACTATTCAAATGTTTATTAGTACCCTTTAGTGGGTGCATGCCACATGGTAGGCACTCCTTGAATCCTACTTTTTGGCCCCTACCAAAATGCTTTTTTTTAATATAAAAAGATTCCTTTATTTCAAACACAAATTCAAATTTTCAACTCCCTCCAAAATGTATCAAATCACGAGGTATATTTTTGGATTTTAAAATTCCAAAACCATTATCTTTTTGAAAGAAACTACACATGGTGGTCCAAGGGTGATAAAGAAGGTAGATAGAATGTGCACACCACCCCCTCTCCTATTAGTCCACCTCAAATCTCTTGTCATTATGAGAGTCATTAACTCCTAAGCTAAAGGGATATTTTTTTAGTCCTCATTTTTTCTAATGAGGCAATGGTTTGCCTTAACCAAAATTATTGAATTTATAAGTGGAGGAATATATGGCCCAAAAATTGGTTAAGAAATTGCAAAAAAAACCCATTTCAATTTAATCCACTGATTACATTATTGAATAACTTAAAAATTCACATTAGACAATTTTTAATGTCATCATATTTGTGCAGTATAATAAAACTTATATATTAATACCATGTGAGGTGTCCGCCAGGCTCATTCCAAGACACACCTTTTTGTACTCCATGAGTAAGTTTTCTAAATGACGTTGCCTAGCACTCCCTAGGAACATCACAGGGTTTGTCACTTAGATCCCATTGAGTCTACATCGCAACGAAAGAGCTCTGGCTAAACCCACTAGAATTTTTAGATTCCTAAAATTAGATGGGTCTCCTACTAATAGCCAACTAGCGTCAGTAATTTTGAGTTCCCACTTCTACAAGATTACTCGATCTGAAGCAGACTTGCCATTGCACTTGGTTCAAAGAGAATGGGAGATAGAGAGGAGTGCAATACGTCAACCCTCTTGCCCATAAGGTAAAATCCCATTCCGGCCCCCTAAAACAATGCAAGTCGGTTCTACCTAATGACTAGTTGGTCAATTTATCGTCTTCCTATTTCTATTGCCGATTTAGAAAAGCTCCCAACTAACCGAGACCACCCTATCATTAGATGGACCCGTTAGGGGTTATGCCCACCCGCTTTGCTTTGATGATGAAATCATCTTTAGTTTTCTAATTACCTATAGCACATTTATTGAAACATATACAACCACCTTCCTTAATTAGTTCATTAAATCACAGGTTCCTTCACATAATTTATCTCATGGACATGCATACAATTCAAACAACCCTTGAGTTTAAAAAATTCCTTTATTATATTGGAAATTTATTATAATTTCCATCTTTTCGAGCCTACAGATGATATACAAAATTCCACGAGGATATTCTTCCCACCAAGATTCCACCACCCTTGTAACTAGTATTTAGGGTTCCAATATCCCATCCTGGGTCACGAAGGGGCTCGTCAAATTCTAGGAACAATGCAGGATTTACGACCAAACCCCCCTAGCATCCATATTTCCTACTACCCAAGACTATCCCTACGGACATACCTTTCGCTACGGAGCCGGTCTAAGCCTCTCAAAGTGATAACCATGATCCCCTTGGAATAGGGTCTCGTAGCTAGCTTGGGGGTATCCTAGCATGACCTTTTCTTTTATCCTTTTTGTCAATGTTTTCAATCAAAGATCTAGATTCTAGCAAACATAAACAATCCTTCCAAACATATACCAAATGATGCAATTACAATCACACCACCATGCAGCTCACAGCTTCCATAGCCAAGGTAGACCTTATCCTAAGGTAACCTTACATTCTAATGAGGATTATCCTCCCCATAAAAAAGTGTTGAGTACATCTCTTACAACATGTTAAGAAAGGCATGAATTTTACGTTTGGGCTATCTTACCCAACATAAGCAAAATTCCTTAAAGAAATATATTATGCCAATAACTTAATGAGATGACTTACAGATATCCTTTAAATAGTTTCACTTTTTTAAAGCATTAGTCAACACTTGACCTTGTTGCATTTGACAATAATTATATCAAGTTATTTTATTAATCTCGATTGTGCATAAAGTCATATGTGCAATAACCTCTTGCAACTATTTCCACCATGATTCCATGATTTAGAATCTTACTTAATCCAACTACAAATCATAGTGATTAATTGTTTATGCATGTACTAGTACGCTTTCTAGATGAAACAATCGATTCATGTAAGCATAAAATATAGAAACTAATATTTTATGTAATTTTTCTGTGGCGAAATAATAACCTAGTGATGAATAACTTGGTTTGTCACGACATTGGGAATTTTGTATTTGCTCACGCTTGCATTTGCCACACCTAATGTTCCATTGGTAGTGGCAACTCCAGCAACTTCGAGCACTCCCATATCTCTAGCAATACCCGTTCCTTGACCGATTGCACTGGTTCCCATGGTCTTTCCACCTCGTTGCTTTGGAGCCATCGCATGCAAGCGTGTTCGAGAGATAGGAAAGGAAAAATAAATTCGAGATGGGAGAGCATAAGAGAAGATGGCTCAGTCAAAGACCGAGATAGGGGGATTGAGCTAACTCTCTCCCTTGCAGCCTCTTGGGGTAACTCCTCTCTCTCTCTCTCTCTCTCTCTCTCTCTCTCTCTCTCTCTCTCTCTCTCTCTCTCTCTCTCTCTCTCTCTAGCTCCGTTTCGCAGCCTCTTGGAGGGGTATCCTTCTACCTTCCTCTCTCTACCTCTCTCTTGCAGCCTCTTAACATCTCCTTGTGCTTCTCTAAACGGCTCCCCATGATTCATATTATATGCTAAATTAGAGAAGGGTTGTGAAGAAGAGCTCTTTATGGAGGAGATATTAACAAAATCAGCAATCTGAAACTTCTAAGATGCAATCTAATGCTCAAATCACATATCTGATGGTTCTCATTAGGAGAAATATGGACTCTCTTTTTTGCCCCTTAAGGAGTGAATAAACAAATATAGGCCTAACCAATGAGAGAGCTGGGATTCCAGATTCATGTAACATGAATCTTCTAGCCATATCTTGGACCAAATCTTCCCTCAGCAATAAAATAAGGGAAAAGGGGAGTACAAAGATGTCACTTCTTGGAAGTTTGTGCCTCGAATTTTCATTTTCTTATTTTTTATGTTTGACTTTTCTTTTCTCCCCTTTTCAGTTTTCCCCTCTTTTTTAGGCGGAACTCAAATTTGTCATATCTCTTTCCCCGCTTCTTCTTTCCTGACGAAATTTTACAGCCTCACTGTTTCTTGCCATGTCTGTAACCCTGTAAAATTTCATTTGCTTTGCACAAGCACAGAGAGAGATTCATGTGTTTTATGAGAGCAGAGCTTGTTTTACCAAAGCCCTAAGATTCTCTTCACAAAACTCTACAGGTATATTTTTCTCTTCCATAGATGTTCTATGGTAAAGTTTTATCTCGTTTGGAGAAAACCTGTGCAAGTTATGTGCATTCTCTGACATGTAATTTCTTTTGTTTTGATGCTCTAGGAGTCTCTTACAGTCAATAATAGTGATATTTTGAATACTCAACTTCTTCTTCAACATCTTAGGGTTTCTCTGTAAACAAAGTTACAGGTATATTGTCTTGTTTTTTTGTTGCTCCATTGTTAAATTTTATCTCGTTTAGACAAAATGTATACAAGTTACATGCATACTGAGATTTCCTTTGTTTTTTTACTCCAAGAATCTCCGAGGGTGAAGAACAATGATTTATTAAGAACTCAACTTCTACAACATCTTTGGGATTTTGAACACTCAACTTCTTCTTCAACATCTTAGGGTTTCTCTGTAAACAAAGTTACAGGTATATTGTCTTGTTTTTTTGTTGCTCCACTGTTAAATTTTATCTCGTTGAGACAAAATGTATACAAGTTACATGCATACTGAGCTTTCCTTTGTTTTTTTACTCCTAGAATCTCCGAGGGTGAAGAACAATGATTTATTAAGAACTCAACTTCTACAACATCTTTGGGATTTTGAACACTCAACTTCTTCTTCAACATCTTAGGGTTTCTCTGTAAACAAAGTTACAGGTATATTGTCTTGTTTTTTTGTTGCTCCACTGTTAAATTTTATCTCGTTTAGACAAAATGTATACAAGTTACATGCATACTGAGCTTTCCTTTGTTTTTTTACTCCAAGAATCTCCGAGGGTGAAGAACAATGATTTATTAAGAACTCAACTTCTACAACATCTTTGGGATTTTTTGCAGAGAAAGCCACAGGTATATTGCCATTTTTTTACTACTGTTCCATGGTTAAATTTCAACGCATTTGGACAAAGCCTATATAAGTTATATGTATGTGTTGACCCAATATTTCTTTTGTTTTTATACTACAGGAATCTGTCAGTGAAGGAACAATGGTCTTGCTATAAGTCAACTTCTTGTTCAACATATCTAGGGATCTTTGTGAAAGAAATTACAGGTACAATGTTTCTTTTTTAAATTGATCCATTTAAATTTCATTTCATTTGGAGATAACATTTGCAAATTATACACATGTTGATAGGTAACTTTTGTATTTGGTTGTTACAGATGTCTTCACGGAGGAAAAATATCAGTAGCATACTTGCAGTGGAGGTCTTCAACAGGAAAGATAATGGCGGTAATTGGATTTGTGATAAGTATTATAAGTTGGATTGGATTTTGATGCACCCAAGTACTCGAGGGAGTTTCAAGGTCAAGCGCAAGGATGTTGCAAACCCTAGCAAACATTGGAAAGGTAGAATTCTAGAGTTCAGAAAAGTGTTTAATGGCACAAGTGCAGTAACAGAAGTGTTGATTCAACATGTTTATACGCATAAACAAATCTCTGTACACGACGAGAACAACATTGCAAATTATAAACAAAACAGTAAGTTGTTAAATTTTATCATTGATTATTCTTTTGTATCAGAGTTGTTTTTAAAAGTCTTTGCAGTATTCTAATTCAGTCTTGTTTGATTGACAGCTCTATATCCATCGACTTTGCATGAATGGCAGAATGTGGAATGTTTAAGCGGCAAGATACATGTTTGGCATGAAGAGATAGGTTCTTTGATCTATGATAATACCTCTACAAGTCAACTTGCCACTCAAAATATCTTTTTTTATAATTCATTGTATGTGGTAGAAAGCTAGAGATTGCAATATGCCCCATTGCCGCCACTGTCTAGTGATGAATGGTTCATTGGTAGCTTGGAGTTGTCAGGAGCTTGCAAGTCGAAGATAAAATCTGACATCAATAGTGCTATGAAACCCACCACAGGCTCCAAAGATGTGCATCTTAATTGGTTTATTCCATTCTCATTGTTTGCACATTTGTTTGGTTCATGTGATGTTTTGAAGAAAACAAAGATTACTTATCAATGCAAGTGTCCATCCGAGGAATGGATAAGTCAGCTATTGGGTGAGTCTTGGGAAGTCAAAAGAACACATTTTGATGAGACGATTGAGTGCAGGGTCAACCAATCTGATATTACATTCAGGTAAAACTTTTTTACTACTTTGCATACCTTGATTTAATTGACATAGGTCTCCTTAGATGAATTGTTATGTTAGTTGCATTGATCACTTACCATTATTTTTGTTTTTATTACAGGTATTTCATTGCTAGACAAACTCTGTGCGTTCGCTTTCGATATAGAAGATGGCGACTTTTGCGAGGGGAGTGGATCAGCTTGGATCAAGATATCCGAGATGACACACATACAGCGCTCGTAGATGTGATAATCTTGTGGAGTGGTCATAATCCTTTCGTAGTCAGTGCAGAGAGTCATTGGCCCATTTATTTTCTGAGACAAGAAATCCAATTAATGTCTAGTGAGCCCCTCTACAACTTCTATTTCAAGTTAGATAATAGAAAAGTCAGGACTCGTAGTGAGCAATCCATGACATGTAAACAATGTGCTTCTCCACATATCCTTGAGATAGTGGAATCCTTGTAAAAAAACTTTATAAAGAGCGAATACATACCTTTTTTGAACTTCTGAGTACTTTAAATTTTAGTTTACTGTGATCCAAGCGTGCGATAATACATACTGTAATTACTCAATCGTGCAGTTAAAAATCATAATTAAATTGCAGGTTAGAGGTCTATAATCTAGAGAATATTGTCTTTGCACAATGATATATTGTAGCGCATCTCTGTTGCTCGTTTATTACATTTTAATATTAAATTGGATCCAAAGGGAATTTCAAGGCCTTTTAGATTTATTTTCTTTAAAAAATTATATATTTTCTCTCGTTAGACTTGAATATACTCAGCGACCCAAACATATTCGAGGATATAATAATGTAGAACGAAGTGTTTGTCTGTATGAGTAATTTTAACAGTGACTTTAAAGTACTGAAATAAAGAAACTAAGGTAAGAGTTTTAATTTGAAACTTTAGAATTAATAACTTTATAAAGAACCTTTATTTAAAACCCTAGACACATAAAAGCTATAACTCCAAACTCATTTTCGCTTTCATTCTCCACTTCCCTACACTTGTGCTCTCATTCCTTCTCTCTTTGTGTGCCATGGCTACCACTCCCGCCTTCGCCGCATGGATCAATTCCACATGCTACGTGCACATAGGGGACCAGATATACCCTAGGTTTTGCGTGACCTTGAGTCTAGAGAGCTCGCTTTCCGCTGTAGACCGTGACTCTAGTATACTAGCATCGTTTTGTGATGCAGTGAACCCTCTCACTTGCTCTATTCCCGACTCCACTCTCAGGTGGGTTCCCATGGATTTTTTGTATAGTTTGTGTGCCGGATCCAGCCATGCAAAGGTGATAAGTCGAGCCCTGGTGCATGTGGGGCAACATCTCCGCGCTAGAGCAGTGCCCACCTCGTCACAGGACCACGTCACGATGGATCTCATTGAGAGGGATGCCGCCTTTGCCATATATGTTATGTGCACTGAGGTGCAAGAGGACAGTCACGAGGACATCGACGCACCCTCTTGGCCACTATTAGAGTACTTTGAGAGGGAGCCTGAGGAGATCACTCTCGATCTGAGTGTTGAGGCAGCACAGAGCTTGGTCATTGTGCACCCACCTCCTTGCCCTGATGAGATGCCCACGAGCGAAGAGCCACCCCTCTCTTCTCTCCATGCTATCACCATCGAGGGGGTGGAATATCTACTCATGCAGGATGTGCTAGAGTTGCTGGAGCTTAGGGAAGAAGAACTATACTGTATCATGGTGCGTGATGCACCTAGTGATTTCATAGATTTTGATTTACAGGATGCCCCACCACATGTTGATGAGGTGGCTCGTTATGATGGCACAAGCATCGATGACATCTCTGCCATTGTGAGCATCCAGGAGCAGATTGAGGATGCGGTGCCACAGTATCAGATCTCTGATGAGGAGTTCGAGCGGTTGTAGAAAAGCCTTTTTGGTCCTTGACCCGACTATGCAGTGCCTACCCAGGAGAGAGACGAGGGCAGCCCAGTGGCAGGAGCAAACCTGGATGCTCCATTACAGCGGCAGATAGATGATGCAGAGAAGGTAATGTTCTCGGTTTCATATGAAACTTAACCAGTAGGGCCTCTAGGGCATCGGGAGCACACACATGTGTTTTTGTCGGGATCGGGCCCCCAGATGTGCCCTGGCCGGAGGCTCGCGTCGCAGATTCAGGCCCCCAGACGCGAGCCTCCGGGCAGGGCACATCTGGGGGCCCGATCCCGACAAAAACACATGTGTGTGCTCCCGATGCCCTAGAGGCCCTACTGGTTAAGTTTCATATGAATATGATTTATATATCTTCAGCACACTCCATGCATAGTGAGTCTGATACTGAACTTGTGTGTTGCAGGAGATTGTCTATATAGATGAGTTTTCATCTAGGCAGGGTGGCCGATCTGGTAGCCAAGGAAGGGTGCAAGACTTGGCATTGAAGGAGTATATTGGGCAGCTTGTCAACGACATTATTGTATTTCATAAGACATGCTCCCCTGCTTTTGCAGAGAACTTCTTGAAGTTGAGGGCACTAACAAAGGCTGGGCCCTTCAAGACCATCCCGACCAACTCCAGCCTGGAGAAAGTAGTGTTGCTTCGACGTTCGAAGCTTCTCTACTTATTCACGAGTACTAGGTCTGGCCCACTTTTCTCCATGGTGGCCCGTGGCATGGTTGCCAGTGTTGAAGACCCCACTGTCATTAGACAGGAACTATTGGGGCAAAATGTATTGTTGCCTATGATCAAGAATAGCTCTGACCATGGGGAGCCTAGCTCCAAGAAGCCTAGGAGAGAATAGATGTACTTATTGCCTACTGATATCGCATCATTGATGTACTGCACTTTGTAATCTTCTCTTCAAGTAATGAAAACTGATGTTTGTTGGATTCGCGTGCAATGTAGTTTGTGATACGTGTCATTTACTGTTTTTTTTTACTTGAATGTTACATTTATTTATCGAATTTATACGTAACACGATTCGTACCCTAAATTTAATACACAGTGCTTTATCGAATTCGTGCGCAACATGTATTTGTTCGAACGCATGTAACGATAACTCAATGATGTAAATAAAATAAATATCAAGTGACTAAACAAAAATAAGACGCGCCAAAAACTTTGTATTTGTATTAATAACAATTTTACATGGGGTCCATTACAACCAAGGCTTTACAAAATGTCTTCAGAAGCTACATTCCATGTGCTTTTGAGTTTGTACACCTCTATCCTTGCTGACCTCCGCGAGGACTATCTTTCCATCGCCGAAAGAACCTGACTATCCGCAGATCCCTCTCGATGACAGTGACCCTCCTTGCATGCACCGCTGCATAGACTGAGTCTCCAAATAAGTCGATGAGGTAGGCTTCAGCAGCTTCTTGTAGTGTGAGGAGGGCCTGGGCAGTCCAGCGATCCAGTTGTTTCGCGTGTGATGTGTTTGGAAACTGGTTCCTGTTGTTCATGATCAGTATGCCCTCCATGATCTCCCGCACCAACTTCTGGAATGGAGCCTTCGGTATCAGGAGGTGAGTGGTCTTCTGGTAGTGGCGGATCTCACGAAGAGCCACTGTGCCTGGCTTCCATCGACGCTTGCGATGCTGGCGTGGTGGTGGTGGTGGTGGAGCTGGAGGACGTGGCTGCCGTATGGAATTTCCAGGGGGGTATCTCTAGGCCGCTTGCTTGGTGTGTACCATGTCTTCTAGGAGAGAGAACTCAGAACTCAAAAGTGAAATGTGTAAAATGAGGTGAAACTTTAAACTTATAGCCAAACTTTTCAAAAACCCTAAAATTTCAATTAATGAATCCACGCTTAGGAAAAATATCACCAATGCTCCGATTCACATGAAATTTTACCTGTAGGCTCCTCAAGGACACATCAACCATCCAAAAAAATTTGGCCCCAACAGAAGCCTCTGGATCACCTGTCCGGAGGCTCGCGTCTGGGGCCCCAGACGCGAGCCTCCGGACAGGTGATCCAGAGGCTTCTGATGGGGCCAAATTTTTAATATAAATGAGTTTTTCTAATGCCCAGCATGAGGGTGAAGTTTCACCAGATTCCGATTTATAAATTTGACGATTCAATCTTTTTTTGAAAATGCGTTAACTACATTATACTGCACTCATAATGTATTGTCAACCTCGCAACTGTAGATTAAATGTATTGATAATGAGTGTGTGCAACTGCAGATTAAATGTATTGTCAACCTCGCAATGCAAAACATTGGAAACTTAAAAATTGACAAAAAATAAATCATGGGTAAAATGGAATATCGCATCAGATATACTGTTGCCAAACCACTAAATATAGTAAGGATATAGTGCATCGGCCCATGTACAACTGATCACCGACGTGTACGTGGTTGCACATTGAATTTATCCTCAACAAAACTACTTACAAATTTGGAAACTTGAAAATTCACACAATGTGAAACATGGTCAAAATAGAATATCACATATTGGATTTAGCATTGCGAAACTATGAAATACACGGTAGATAGTGCATTGCACCAAGTACAACTAGAGCTAGGGAAAATTTAGCTCCATTTTGCAAGCCACTACTATCAAATACTTGAAGGTCTATTGGAAAGATAACCCAAAACTAAGATCCTTACAATCTACAACTAAACCTAAGCTAAAAACATAGATCCAATTACAAGGTAGCTTCTCAAAGCATATTGTTGACATTAAGATTAAATGCATCCTTGTTATTGCGGATCCTGCGAACAAGAACCAGATCTATGGGCTTAATAGTGATACGTCGGGCATGAATGGCTAAAAGTTGACCATCACTCATTAGATCAATCAAGTAGCTTTCAAATGCTTCTTGGAGAGCAAGCAAGGCTTGGCTTGACCATCGCCCCACATTCCTTGCCTGGTTCCTCGAAAAGAACTTGTGATGATGCCCTGACTGTAGATCTTGCAGTATTTCTCGCACCAACCTAGAGAATGGTGCCTTAGGAATAATCAAGTCGGCACTCTTCTGGAATTTCCTTATCTCGTGTAGCGCAGCTGTGCCTGGTCTCCATCTTCGCTTTTTATGTGTTGGAGGGTGTGTATTACGAGCTGGAGCAGTAGTGGGAGGTGGAGCAGCTGGAGCATGTGAACCACCATTTCTGGACAATGGCGAACCATCATTATCGACCATACTAGGGCCACCATTGTTGGCCACAGTAGCGCCACCATTATTGGCTGCAGTAGGGCCACCGTTATCGGTCACCAGGGGATCTTTGTCACTCACAGTACGCTCACTAGATTCGGAAGAGTGTTGAGCTCTTGCTCTCGCGGGCGGCTTTTTGATAGGAAGCTTGGAACGTGCCATGGCTGTGATGATGAAGGATAGAAAGGTGGAGGGTAGAGTGGAGAGCAATGGGAAAAAATGAAAGGAGAGACGACTTAAATACGAAACTTTCAAACTTACTGTGGTGTAAATGAATTTTAAATTTATCATTTCATTTCATTTCTCCACCCCATCCCTACCTCTCTCTATCTCCTGACACCCCCCTCATGCCCCCCCTCTCTCTCTAGGCCAATGAATGTTCCAATGTTTAGAATTTTCATATCTTTGTCTTAGGATTTCAAAATGGACTTTTCATAATTAAAAAACAAAGTTCGAAATCGACTTTGAAAAATATAGTGACAAACCTTTGAAATTTTAAAGAAAATTTATAAGACATCTCATGTTAGAGATATGAGTATTGATGTGTCATATCCTTGGGACTTGTGCTCTCTTGTGGACTCTAAATGCATCAAAATTATTATCTTTATCTAGGTCTCCATTTTTTGCCATCTCTCTCTTGGGTTTCCAACCATTCTGCATGCCGTTGTCTAGCTGTGCTGTTTTCATATCTTGCTTTTCTCACTTCATATATTGCCCTACTTATAGATTCTGCTTGAGATGTTTTGGACTTCTTTTCTTTTTCCTCGTATCGTATCTCTAGTCTCCTATACCACCATTGGAATAATTGCCTCATAGAATTGGAATCATTGATGCCACCTCCATGATCAGTTGCCTTTTGAAAAGCATAGCGAGCTTGCCAGTGAGATCTTTCCATGCCTTGAGTTGACCATATTGCCAAACTTCCTTGATCTGCAAAGTATGGACCATGTGCTTCAAGTATATGCTGCACAAGAAAAGAGATTAGAAACACAAAGTAATTCGAAATGATGATTTTTTTTTGCAATGGTGATAATACTGACCATGTAGTGTGTTATGCTATTTGTAGTCCATGCCTCCACCATGGACTTATGAAATTTAGCAGCTGTCTCTTTAAATGCATTGGCATCACCATCCATAAACCCCAACTTCTGTAAGAGAGCTGCTAATCTATCTAGGTGTATCCACACTTCTGCCTTCGCAATCCTCGTTCGTCCCCCATTGCTCCAATCTGAAACAGCAAGGTGCAACTTTTTCCATGCTTCGTACTTCTCTGGTTGTTTTACTAGTATATTGCCTTCCTCATCTCGAGGTGGAGATAAAAACTTCCTAGCCTTGGGTCCGCCAAAGCATGGTTTACAAGGAACATTTCCACTCTTCCCCGATTTTTTCTCGTCCTTTTTTATTTTTACTTGGCCTCCGTGCAATCCAACTTCAGAGAGGACTTGTTCTACCTTCTTGCATGTAGCATCAGATTCTGACACGGGCTGCATCTTATATGCAAAGCATATATATTCATATACTAGCTTCTCAATTATTCTAACCAAACAATGCAATGTGCAAAAGTGAACCCTTGTTAGTGGTATTTCCAAAATAGGGTGCCAGTTTGGATCCACTGGAATTAGCATTCCATTTCTCATGACTTTCTGATCACGTGTCGGAGCACCCTGTTGTCCTGCCTTGGCAAGCCATTCTTTCTTTCCATCTTTCCCTTTCTTCCTAGTTTGCATGCAGTATATGCACGGAAATTTTGCATTTGCTGCATTTGATAAACCAAACATACACTTCAATGTTTTTAAATCACCTGCAAGATGCCATTCAACTTGATAGTCCCCAAACCCCTCAACATGTAAAACTGCTCCATTATTTTGCTGTTGAATAACACTAGGTATATTAGTGAGGTTAAAAAAAACTTTAAGTACTTCATGGTCCTCCTTTCGTACTTCAAATGCTGCAAGCCACCATATTTCATTCTCCGATTGTACACTGAAGTATGAAGGATGTTTTTCATCGATGTTGGGATCCAATGCTCGATTCATAAGTGCTATACTCACACGCTTAAGTTTTTGCCCCTTGATAATCTCACTCTCATCAAGTTTGAGGACAAACTTAAGCTTGCCTCTACATTCTTCCATAGACATATTGTAAAACTTGACCATAGCAATCTGAACCCTACATATATCCAATACAAAGTTGTTGGATGCATTCAATACAAAGGCAACTTCTTTGGAACCATACTTTAATATGTGTGTGTGTTCCAGATGCGTAGGCTCACCAATTAGTATTAAAACTTTCTCATTTAGTTGTTTTCGAGCCTTCTTCACGTGAAATGGTTTTGGCAGAGGCATTACTCGCTTAGTATTGAAGACTTGCTTAAAACCTGTATCCAATTGTTGATAGAGCATACTATATGACTCAGAACTCATTCCCACCTTGTCACATAATCCCTGAGCATCTGTAGCAGTAAACAAGTTGCTCACATCCCTAAGACGTTCACTAGCAACACCATCCACAATGTCCCTGAATTTACGATTTTCCAATGCATTTTTGACCATATTCTTGCTAAGGACTTTGGCAATAGTATCATTCTCTGCATGAGGAAACATATTTCTCATTGTAGTAGATTGAGCATATATCCGTCTATGATATTGTCCACTTCCTTTGGCTAATTGGCCAATTGGTTTAACTGATCGGATGCGCCGACGTGCCTCTTTGGTTTTTAAAGTGGGCCCAATCTCCAAAGTTTTTGTGAGCTTCCTCTCTATGTTTTGATTCTCCTTCTCCAAGTCATTGACTTTAGACTGTAACTCCATATTCTGCACGTGTGTAGCATGCATAGCATCTTCAATGACAGACATTGCTTGTTGTAGGTTCTGGTTCTCTCTATCCTTCTCAGCCAATAATCTATCCTTTTCCATCAAAGACTGCATATTCCCTTGTAATCTTGTCTGCATATTTGTCAAGGTTTGATGAGCCCCTGCTATTCCTTGTGTGACAAGTCTGCATGTGTATCCATACAATCCTTCATTGCCTTCACAAGCAAACTTTACAAATGATGTAAGCCCTTCAAATTGTGGTGGCCTTCGAGTGAGTGGATCGGGTGGATAAATGCACCCATCAACCCAAAGGTCCACATTTTTTTTCCCTGCATTTCTTTCTTGTTGCATCCTGCATCTTATTGCATCATCTCTTTCCACAGTTCTTTTGAACATTGGTGCATATTCATCCTCCAATTGAAAGTGAATATCTCTCTTTCTCTTGGTACATCCTGCACCTGCATTCTGCAAAAAAAAAAGTATGCAAATGTTAACTTGGATTAACATTCAAATAGCAGAACTACACCCCTTTGATTCACTATATCTGTGTTTTTTTAAAACCCTGTTGGTTCTTGTCTCTTTCTCTTGCTTTCAGTCTTGATAGACCCTAATCAACCCCTAATCAGCCTGTAATCTTGGCTTTTAATCTACCTCTAATTAGCATTAAATCTTATCTTCTGTTCTATCCAAAATATTCTCTCTCTCTCTCTCTCTCTCTTTCTCTCTCTCTCTCTCTCTCAACAAAAATTCATCAAGGAAACCCTAAACACATTCATACTGAAGCTTGGCTAGTGGAAAACAATAACATCATCTTATCTTCTACCCTAATTTACTATCTGTCACTCTATCACTTATTTTCTTTGTTCATCTCACACTGTCCTCTCTGTCCCCCCCTTCTCCCCTCCTCTCTCTCTCTCTCTCTCTCCCCCTCTCTCTCTCGCTCTATGAATTGATGCTTAAGGACTGAACAACAACTGTGAAGAATAATAACATCACAAAGATTTAAAAAATAAAGATACCTCCATTATCACTGGATTGCTTGTAGTATAGACTGTTGAAGACGGAGATTTCTTACTGCATATTTCTGAAGAGGAAGATGGCTTGTAGCAGGGTAGAGTGTGTTGTAGATAGAGATTCTTTGATTTCAACAAATGGTATCAAAACTACTCCTCAATGCTGCTTCAGAAGAACTCGTATGCAAGAAACCATATTCTGGAGGGAAAGAGAAGAATGCACAAAATTTGGGACAAAACTAGAGCTTTCTGAGGGAATGAAAAAATGCCCAGAAATATGTATATACTTGTCCAAAAAAGACAAAAATTTACAAGGAAACTCTTGAGTCAAAAAGGTGTCTCTGGGTAAAAAATAATCTTAAAATATGATGTGTACGTCATTTTATATCGTTTTTTAACTTCCGCCCTTTTAAGAAGCGAGAATGAGAATGATTGAAAAGTCATGAGGACACTAAAGAGGGCATTAAAGAGTCATGAGGGCATTAAAGAATGATTGGCTGCGTTTTTAGAAAAAATAGAATTGTATTTTTTTAGTTATGAGGATTTTGAGAAAAAGTGACCTTATCCTGCAGTTTGGGAATAAAATAATAGGTGAAATCTATTGAAAACACAAAAACGAGATTTTCTTGATTGTAGAATATCTCTTTTTATAATATTATTTTGGAATCTCTTTTTAGAGAGAGAGAGGTGAGAGAAACCCCTTAAGGGGCAAAAAAGAGAGTCCATATTTCTCCTAATGGTTGGCTTTGAAAGGGGGGTAAAACCCCAAGATACTTGCTTAGAAATCTTCCGGATCACTCCTTCTTCTTCTCCCTATTGAAAGTGATGTTTGCTACATATAAACTGCAATCGCGACGTGTGCGATTTTGCCAATCCATATTTTTTTTACATTAAATTTCTAAATCTAGCTTTTAAAAATCACTTACTTTTTTTACATGACATCCTGTTCTAGAAATTTCCATAGCTTTTTAGGATATTTACAATAAATAATATCACAAATATGCTAGTTTTATCCAAAAATCTAATTTTTTTTTACCATCCATACTATACACATTGACACTAGTGACTAATATGGCTCATAACTCTCGTTCACGTGGTAACTTCCATCATGGGTGGCTACAGTCCTTTTCAATCTGAAAAAATATCAGGTTACGATCCTCATTTTTTTAATAAAAATTATTAGTTATTAACATTATTTAGTTTTTATTTTAGTTAGTAAACTTACTAACTTATTAATTGACTAACTAACTTTCAAAGGAACCAACTAACTTTTAATTGTGTGGAAGTATTACATCCTCCTGCCCTTAGAGAAATCAAGATGTCCCCATCTTGAGAGAAACCATGGGTATTGTTGATAAACAACATTCTCATCTATCCATGTCGCATCTTCTTCAAGATAATACTTCCACTAGACAATGTATTCTCTAAGTGTTCTATGCCTCAATTTTCTCTCCCTTACATCAATTACTCTATCCTCAAGTTGTAGCTCAAGGACTCCTTGGTTAGGTATCACAACTTGTTGATTATCAAGGATATGGTTTGGGTTTGCTATGTATGTTTTCAATAAGCTAACATGAAATACATTATGGATTTTTATATTCTCAGGGAGTTGTATATTGTAAGCACTTGGTCCTAAGCACTTGAGAACCTTATAAGGTCCACAATATCTTAGACTTAGCTTCCTAAATTCTCCTAAAGACAAAGAACTTGTAATATTTCCACACAATAAAAGTTAGTTAGTTAGTTCAAAAGTTAGTTAGTTAATTAATAAGTTAGTAAGATTACTAACTAAAGACTAACTAAGGTAAAAACTAACTAATATTAATTATTAATAATTTTTATTTAATTTAAAATATTTTATTTAGAAAAATCAGGAGTCGTAAATTTGATATTTTTTTTGAATTGGCAAGGACTATGGCCATCCTTCACGTAAATTACAACGTGAACGAAACTTATGAGTTATATTAATCACTAGGATAATGTGTATAGTTTGGATGGTCTAAAAATATTAGACTTTTGGACAAAACTAGAATATTTTAGATATTTTTGAGATTATCTTATTTTTTTAAAAAAAAAAAGAGATATGGAGATTTCTAGAACTAGATGTCATTTAAAAGAAAAAACAAGTGATGTGTTAGTTAGTTTGAAGATTTTATAAAAAGAAAAATAAAGAAAAGTGACTAGCGAAATCGCGTGCGCCGCGACCGCAGTTTACAGGCAGTAGACAGCACTTTGAACAGAGAAAAGAAGAAGGAGTGAACTGAGAGCTTTCTAATCAAGTGTCTTGGGGTTTTACCCCCCTTTCGGAGCCAATGGAACCATCAGATTTATGATATGAGATCACTGATCTTTCCAAGATCCCCCTCCACAAAGAGCTCCACTTCTCAACCACAAGCCCTCTTCCCCAATTCACTATAAATATGAGGCATGGGAGAGGCATAAGGGATATAAGAAGACCCCGAGAGGCTGCGAGAGAGAAGAAGAGAGAAGGAAGAATACTCCTTCAAGAGACTGCGAGAAGTTAGAGAGAGAAAAAGAGAGAGAGACAGAGAAAGAGAAAGAGGAAGAGAGTTAGCTCAAATCCCATGTCTCGATCTTTAACTAAGCCATATTCTCTACCCTCTCTCATCTAAAATCTATCCCACCTTCCCTATCTCTCAAACTCCTCGTGGACGATGGCTCCAAAGCGACGAAGTGGAAAAACCATGGAAATCAATGCAACCGGTCAAGCAACGGGTATTGCCAATGATACGGGAGTGCCCGAGGTTGCGGGAATTGCTACCACAATTGGAACATCGGGTGTGGCTAATGCGAGCGCGAGTAAAGATGAAGTTCCTAATGTCGTCATGCCGCCAAACCAGGTTATTCATTACTAGATTATCAATTTTACAATATAAGATAAATTACATAGGATATTAGCTTTCATATTCTTCGCTTACACATTAAACTGATAACTCATCCAGAAAGACATATTAGTTCAAGCATAAAACGATTAATCACTATGATTTCTAGCTAGAATAGTTGGGATACTAAGGCATTGAATCATGATAGAATTAATTGCCAAAGGTTATTGTACATATGTCTTTATGCGCATTCAATATAGTTATGATCAAATGCGACAAGGTTAAGAATTGATTAGTGAAGGTTATAGAAACTGATTATCTATTTAGGAATCCTAAAGATCATCTCGTTGAGTTTATTGACACAATATATTTCCTTAAGGGATTTTGCTTATGTTAGATAAGTGAATCCAAATGGAAAACTCATGCCCTGCTTAACGTGTTTTAAGAGGTGTACTCAACACTTCTTTATGGGGAGAAGAATCCTCATTAGAATGAAAGGTTGCCTTAGGATAAGGTCTACCTTGGCTATGTGAAACTGTGATTTACATGTTGGGATGATTGTCATTGCACTATTTGATACATATTTGAAAGGACTGTTTGTGTTTGCTAGAATCTAGATTTTTGATTGAAATTATTGCCAACAGAATAAAAGGAAGGATCGCGCTAGGCTACCCCCAAGCTAGCGGCGAGACCCTACTCCAAGGGGGTCATGATTATCGCTACGAGAGGCTTGGACTGGCTCCGTAGGCGAAAGGTCTGTTAGTAGGGATAGTCTCGAGCAGTAGGAATTGTAGGTGCCAGAGGGGGCTCTGGCTGTAAATCCTGCATTGTTCCAAGAATCTGACGAGCCCCTTCGTGACCCAGGATGGGATCCTGGAACCCTAAATACTAGTTATGAGGGTGGAATCTTGGTGGACAGAATGTCCTTATGGAATTCTGTGTATCTTCCGCTGGGACGGAATGATGGAAATTGTAATAGACTTCCAATATAATAAAGAAGTTTGCTTTACTGTTCGAATTGTATGCGTGTTAGTGAGATAAATTATGTGAAGGAACGTGTGACTAAATGGACTAATTAAGGAAGCTGGTTGTATATGTTCCAATAAATGTGTTGTAGGTAATTAAAAAACTAAAGATGACCCATCATCAGAGGAAAGCGGGTGGGCGTAACCCTCGACGGGTCCGTCCAATGGTAGGGTGGTCCCGGTTAGCTGGGAGCTTTTCTAGATTGGATATAGAAATAGGAAAACGATAAATTGACCAAGTAGTCATTAGGTAGAACCGACTTGCATTGTTTTAGGGGACCGGAATGGGATTTTTCCTTATGGGCAGGAGGGTTGACGTACCACACTCCCCTCCGTCTCCCATTCTCTTTGAACCAAGTACAATGGCAAGTCCGCTTCAGATCGAGTAATCCTCTAAAAAGTGAAACTCGAAATTACTGACGCTAGCTGGCTGCTAGGAGACCCATCCGATTTTAGGAACCCAAGTCTTCAGGTCGATCCTAGTGGGTTCGGCCAGAACTCTCCCGTTGCGAAGTAGACTCGGTAGGGCCTAAGTGACAATCCCGTGATGTTCCAAGGGAGAACCGGGCGGCATCATTTATGTAAAAACCTACTGATGGACTACTAAAAGGTGTGCCGTGGATTGGGACTAGCGGACACCTCATAGTTGGTATCAGAGCGCACGTTAGTATAGATTACGATGTAAGCTTAAGAAAAATATTATTTTTTTCTAAGCATAGCCTAGGACATGTTTTCTTCCCTTTATTAACGTATGTTTTTTTGAATTATGGCAGAGTAATGAATCTTGGAAGCGATTCTTGATCTTTCAAGTAATGTTTATGTCAGCTATGCATTCATTCAGTTTTTCCTGGAGAATTCAGATGATGCGAGTACTAGATCAGTTGTACAACCCGTCGCCTCTATATCGTGAAAGACGGTGGATGATTAGTGGAGGATATTGCTATATTGATGCAAGCCGTCTAGCTTATCTTCAAAATAATCTAAAAAGGGTAAAATGGATGGAAGATCTTAAAGTTGTTAAGATCTATCTATTTCATGAGGCCACTGTAAACTCAACCCTGTATACTAGAGGCAAGAAGATCAAACTAAACCAATATATCTATGGGGAAGTTACAAAGATCCTTCCGACTGACAGAATAAAAGTCATAGGTCGCTCTAGCCGTCGCAACTACAAAAAAGAGGGATTTCCTGAACTCCCTCAAAAATATAGATTCCTAGATATTTACTCTCCGAATCCAAGTTACTTCATAAAGGATGTATCAGAGTGTCATACTTAGATTGTAGTAGGGAATCCTTTCCTGAGAGAAAATAAGATGAGCCTGCGAACCATCTGAATAATGTATTTCCTTCCATCTGATTACCTTGTACATCCATTGTAATAAAAGATTGATTGATACTTTATCAATGAAAGAAATAATGCAATCCTATTTTATTATTTTTGTCTTGAAACCTCTGAAATTGCAATTTAATTTTATGGGAAGAAAGTTGATTTGAGAGTTGTTTCAGTAAACTAAGCGAGAGATATTTTGAGTACTGAACTCTATTATTGACGCTACATAGAGTTGTAAAATTTAACTTACGAATTGCTAAAAATTTCCCAGAATCTCGCACCCACAACAATTCCCAACGAAGCTCAAGAGAAAAGGAATCTTTTGAAGCAAGTCAAACCTCCAGAGTTTAATGGGAAAGGCGAAAATGTGGAAGCTGATGCAGAAATTTGGATCGAATCGATGGAATATTATTTTACTGCTGCTGGAACTATCCCAGCCAACCAAGCCATGATAGCTAAGCTAAAATTAATTGGCGAAGCTCGACTTTGGTAGAAGCAGTGGTGCCGAGATCAAGGTGTCCCTGAAAATACCATTACTTGGGACTTGCTGAAAGAAGCTGTAAGAGGAAGGTATTTACCTCCAGCTTATCGCACCCAAAAGATGAACGAGTTCTTCAATTTGAAGCAAATGGGACTGACCTTGGAAGCATACTACTCCAAGTTTGTTTCTCTTCTTAAATATGCACCCCCCATGGATACTGTTCAACAAGTGTCCAAGTTTTGCAATGGGCTAAATTATCCTCTGAACACTCGTTTAGAATCAATGCGCCCCATAGACCTCCAGGATGCTTTGATTCGAGCTGCTCCTATTGTGCAGGAAGTACAATCAAAGCCTAATAACAATAAGTTCTGGAGCTACAATAACCAGAACAAAGGAGGATTCAAAGGTCAAGCAAAAAGAACCCAAGGACAATTTTTCCAAGGACAAAAGAAGAAGGCAAAATCCAATGCAGTTGGAAATTTTATTCCTACCCAAGGAAACATGGATGGTCTTAGGTGCTTCCACTGTAATGAGACAGGACATTTCAGGAGAGATTGTCCAAAGCTTGGTAGAAACCATCACCAAGGCCAATTTTGAGGTCAAGGCAGAGCTGCCCAAGGTCGTGATTATGTAGCTATGGCAAGAGGAAGAACGTCAAATATTACCCTAAAAGAGACTAATGAGGAGGAAGACCCTACTATGGAAGAAGATATTGGAAGAGCAACTGTTCATGCTACATTCCACAGGAAAGGACCAAATCGTCAATATTCGGTAATACAGACACCAGCTAGTCACCAAGGTAAATCATTTAAAGTTTTGATTGACTATGGAAGTACACACTCATTTATTTCACCCAAGTGTGCTAAGAAGATAGGTATAGATACTGTAAATGCATCAAAGCTGCTTGTGGAATTAGCAAATGGAAAGGAAGTACTTTCTACACAGCAAACTGCCAAGGTAGAGTTTAACCTAGGGGAAAACCTTTCAAGTATGAGGTTCAGGGTAATGAACCTAGGAGCCTATGAATGTTTACTAGGAATGGATTGGCTGATTCCCAATGATGCTCATATCCATTGTGGAAAAGATCAAGTCACATTTCAGGATTTGAATGGTGAAATAGCAACTACACAAGTGAAACAGGGAAACCTAAAGTTCAATTGGCAAAAGCTTCTCGAATTGTGAAAGGCTTGAAGAAAGGATTACCTGTTTACTTGATCAAGCTTAACAAGACAAATCAAGATGGTCATGCAGAAGAAGAACCATCCTGGTTAAAAGAGTACGCTGACATATTTCCTGAAGAGCTAATTGAGTTACCTCCGGAAAGAGAAGTTGATCATGAGATCAAACTTGTTCTAGGAGCCGCTCCAATGGCAAAAAGACCTTACAAAATGTCTATTCCTGAAGCCATCGAACTAAAAGAGCTACTCAAGCAACTGCTAGAACAAGGGTATATCCGGCCAAGTAATTCACCATGGGGAGCCCCAGTATTATTCCAAAAGAAGAAAGATGGAACTCTCTGTCTTTGTATCGACTACCGAGGGCTAAACCAGGTGACAGTAAAGAATAAGTACCCAATCCCAAGGATTGATGAGCTTCTTGATCGTCTACAAGGAGCAAAGATCTTTTCTAAGATTGATCTTCGGTCAGGATATTACCAGATTAGAGTCAAGAATGAAGATATTCCAAAGACCGCCTTCAACACAAGATACGGCCATTTCGAATTCATTGTGATGTCATTTGGATTGACAAATGCTCCAGCTACCTTCAACAGGTTAATGCAGGACATTTTTAGACCCCACCTTGATGACTTTGTCCTTGTATTCTTCGATGGCGTCCTAACTTATTCTAAGGAGGAAGAGGATCATGAACCACATCTTCGCATTGTCCTAGAGACAATGAGAACACACAAGTTGTATGCCAAGAAGAAGAAGTGTGCATTCTTCAAAAGAAAGATTGAATACTTGGGATTCATAGTGTCTATTGAGGGTATATCAGTAGATCCTACCAAGGTCAAGGATGTTCAAGATTGGCCACCCCCAACCACTATCAAGGAAGTGAGAAGTTTCCTTGGCCTAACAGGATGGTATAGGGTATTCATCAGAAACTATGCTCAAATTGCAGCACCTCTTACAAATTTACTTAAGAAGCAAGTTGCCATTAATTGGACGCCAATCGAACAGTCTAGCTTTGAGCAACTAAAGCATAGTCTGGTAACTGCTCCTATCTTAAGGCTACCTGACTTAAGCAAGGAATTTGAAGTTGTCACAGATGCCAGCTCTCTTGCATTGGGATGTATACTAATGCAGGAAGGACATCCTATAGCTCACTCTTCAAGAAAGTTGAAAATCCATGAGCAGAAATATGCTATTCATGACCTGGAGTTATTAGCTGTGATTCATGCTCTCAAATTATAGAGACATTACTTGCTTGGAAATAAGTTTTCCTTAGTCACAAATCATAAAAGTCTTAAGTGGATTTTTACTCAACCTGATCTTAATATGAGGCAACGACGTTGGATCGAGGTTCTACAGGAATATGACTTTGAAATTAAGTTCAGACCCGGTAAAGAAAATGTAGTAGCAGATGCCCTTAGCTGTAAAGCCTTCCTTAATGCTCTTATCACTAAAGAACCATCTAGGTCAAAAACTCTAGCTACAATGGTATCGATGCCGACTAATCCTATCATTGAGTTGACCAAGGATGAAGCAAATAAGGACCCAGACTATCAACGATTGTTTTGGGAAGTTCAGAATAAGGAACAAGATCCCAAACTCAAGACTAAGTATCAGGAATTCTCTATAGATGAAGATGAAGGACTTGTTTATTTCAGAATGAGACTATGCATTCCTTCAAGTCAGACTCTCAAGAGAAGGATACTTTGGGAAGCACATGATTCTCCTTTTTCAGGACACCCAGGATATGCAAAAACTCTTAATGCTGTCAGGAAAAGTTATTACTGGCAAAAACTCAAGGGTGATGTACTTAAGTATGTCACTGAATGTCTAAATTGCCAAAGGGTAAAATCTGAACGTGTCAAGTTACCAGGAAAACTCCAGCCACTTGACATTCCCCAGATGAAATGGGAATTTATTAGCATGGACTTTGTAGTTGGGTTACCTTCTGTAGAAGGAGGATATAACTCAATAATGGTAATAGTAGACATGCTAACAAAGGTCGCTCATCTTCTCCCAACAAAAACCAATTACAAGGCTTCAGATATTGCTAGAATTTTTGTAAAAGAGATTTTTAGGTTACATGGGTTACCTAAAAGGATCATCAGTGATCGTGATTCTCTTTTCACATCACACTTCTGGAAGAGTTTATTTGAAGCCATTGGAACCCAACTTTGTTTCAATACTGCTTATCATCCACAAACTGATGGGCAGATAGAACGAGTTAATCAAGTAATTGAGGATATTCTACGTGCATATTGCAGCAAGGAACCTAAAAGGTGGATTCAGTATCTATCCTTAGTGGAATTTGCCTATAATGCCTCCTATCATCGAAGTATTCAGATGACTCCATTTCAGGCACTGTATGGTCAAGATTGTCGTATGCCACTTAATTTTTCCGATCCTACTCTAAGGGTAGAAGCCTCGAGAAAAATGTTAGAAGAAATAGATGATCAAATCAAGATCATCAAACAGGATATTCAAGCTGTCAAGGATCGACAAAAGGCATATGCTGATCTAAAAAGGCAAGAACGAATCTTCAAAGAGGGAGACATGGTCTTCATCTGTGTCCATCCAAAGAAGAGTTCTTTGTCTTTAGGTGAGTTTAAGAAGCTAAGTCCAAGATATTGTGGACCCTATAAGATTCTCAAGTGCCTAGGACCAAGCGCTTACAAGATACAACTCCCTGAGAATATAAAAATCCACAATGTATTTCATGTTAGCTTATTGAAAGCATACGTAGCTAACCCTAACCATATCCTTGATGATGAACAAGTTGTAATACCTAGCCAAGGAGTCCTTGAGCTACAACCTGACGGAGTCATTGATGTAAGGGAGAGAAAATTGAGGAGTAGAACCCTTAGAGAATACATTGTCCAATGGAAGGATTACCCTAAAGAAGATGCTTCATGGATAGATGAGGATGCTCTTCATCAACAATACCCACAGTTTCTCTCGAGATGAGGACATCTCGATTTCTCTAAGGGGAGAAGGATGTAATATTTCCACATAATAAAAGTTAGTTGGTTAGTTCAAAAGTTAGTTAGTTAATTAATAAGTTAGTAAGATTACTAACTAAAGACTAACTAAGGTAAAAACTAACTAACATTAATTATTAATAATTTTTATTTAATTTAAAATATTTTATTTAGAAAAATCAGGAGTCGTAAATTCGATATTTTTTTCGAATTGGCAAGGACTATGGCCATCCTTCACGTAAATTACAACGTGAACGAAACTTATGAGTTATATTAATCACTAGGATAATGTGTATAGTTTGGATGGTCTAAAAATATTAGACTTTTGGACAAAACTAGAATATTTTAGATATTTTTGAGATTATCTTAATTTTTAAAAAAAAAGATATGGAGATTTCTAGAACTAGATGTCATTTAAAAGAAAAAACAAGTGATGTGTTAGTTAGTTTGAAGATTTTATAAAAATAAAAATAAAGAAAAGTGACTGGCGAAATCGCGTGCGCCGCGATCGCAGTTTACAGGCAGTAGACAGCACTTCGAACAGAGAAAAGAAGAAGGAGTGAACTGAGAGCTTTCTAATCAAGTGTTTTGGGGTTTTACCCCCCTTTCGGAGCCAATGGAACCATCAGATTTATGATCTGAGCATCAGATCACTGATCTTTCCAAGATCCCCCTCCACAAAGAGCTCCACTTCTCAACCACAAGCCCTCTTCCGCAATTCACTATAAATATGAGGCATGGGAGAGGCATAAGGGACATAAGGAGACCTCGAGAGGCTGCGAGAGAGAAGAAGAGAGAAGGAAGAATACTCCTTCAAGAGACTGCGAGAAGCTAGAGAGAGAAAAAGAGAGAGAGAGAGAGAGAGAGAAAGAGAAAGAGGAAGAGAGTTAGCTCAAATCCCCTGTCTCGATCTTTAACTAAGCCATATTCTCTACCCTCTCTCATCTAAAATCTATCCCACCTTCCCTATCTCTCAAACTCCTCGTGGACGATGGCTCCAAAGCGACGAAGTGGAAAAACCATGGAAATCAATGCAACCGGTCAAGCAACGGGTATTGCCAATGATACGGGAGTGCCCGAGGTTGCGGGAATTGCCACCACAATTGGAACATCGGGTGTGGCTAATGCAAGCGCGAGTAAAGATGAAGTTCCTAATGTCGTCATGCCGCCAAACCAGGTTATTCATTACTAGATTATCAATTTTACAATATAAGATAAATTACATAGGATATTAGCTTTCATATTCTTCGCTTACACATTAAACTGATAACTCATCCAGAAAGACATATTAGTTCAAGCATAAAACGATTAATCACTATGATTTCTAGCTAGAATAGTTGGGATACTAAGGCATTGAATCATGATAGAATTAATTGCCAAAGGTTATTGTACATATGTCTTTATGCGCATTCAATATAGTTATGATCAAATGCGACAAGGTTAAGAATTGATTAGTGAAGGTTATAGAAACTGATTATCTATTTAGGAATCCTAAAGATCATCTCGTTGAGTTTATTGACACAATATATTTCCTTAAGGGATTTTGCTTATGTTAGATAAGTGAATCCAAATGGAAAACTCATGCCCTGCTTAACGTGTTTTAAGAGGTGTACTCAACACTTCTTTATGGGGAGAAGAATCCTCATTAGAATGAAAGGTTGCCTTAGGATAAGGTCTACCTTGGCTATGTGAAACTGTGATTTACATGTTGGGATGATTGTCATTGCACTATTTGATACATATTTGAAAGGACTGTTTGTGTTTGCTAGAATCTAGATTTTTGATTGAAATTATTGCCAACAGAATAAAAGGAAGGATCGCGCTAGGCTACCCCCAAGCTAGCGGCGAGACCCTACTCCAAGGGGGTCATGATTATCGCTACGAGAGGCTTGGACTGGCTCCGTAGGCGAAAGGTCTGTTAGTAGGGATAGTCTCGAGCAGTAGGAATTGTAGGTGCCAGAGGGGGCTCTGGCTGTAAATCCTGCATTGTTCCAAGAATCTGACGAGCCCCTTCGTGACCCAGGATGGGATCCTGGAACCCTAAATACTAGTTATGAGGGTGGAATCTTGGTGGATAGAATGTCCTTATGGAATTCTGTGTATCTTCCGCTGGGACGGAATGATGGAAATTGTAATAGACTTCCAATATAATAAAGAAGTTTGCTTTACTGTTCGAATTGTATGCGTGTTAGTGAGATAAATTATGTGAAGGAACGTGTGACTAAATGGACTAATTAAGGAAGCTGGTTGTATATGTTCCAATAATTGTGTTGTAGGTAATTAAAAAACTAAAGATGACCCATCATCAGAGGAAAGCGGGTGGGCGTAACCCCCGACGGGTCCGTCCAATGGTAGGGTGGTCCCGGTTAGCTGGGAGCTTTTCTACATCGGATATAGAAATAGGAAAATGATAAATTGACCAAGTAGTCATTAGGTAGAACTGACTTGCATTGTTTTAGGGGACCGGAATGGGATTTTGCCTTATGGGCAGGAGGGTTGACGTACCACACTCCCCTCCGTCTCCCATTCTCTTTGAACCAAGTACAATGGCAAGTCCGCTTCAGATCGAGTAATCCTCTAAAAAGTGAAACTCGAAATTACTGACGCTAGCTGGCTGCTAGGAGACCCATCCGATTTTAGGAACCCAAGTCTTCAGGTCGATCCTAGTGGGTTCAGCCAGAACTCTCCCGTTGCGAAGTAGACTCGGTAGGGCATAAGTGACAATCCCGTGATGTTCCAAGGGAGCACCGGGCGGCATCATTTATGGAGAAACCTACTGATGGACTACTAAAAGGTGTGCCGTGGATTGGCACTAGCGGACACCTCATAGAACTCTTCTTTGGATGGACACGGACGAAGACCATGTCTCCCTCTTTAAATATTTGTTCTTGCCTTTTTAGATCAGCATATGCCTTTTGTCGGTCCTTGGCAACTTAAATATCATGTTTGATAATCTTGATTTGATCATCCATTTCTTCTAACATTTTTCTCAAAGCTTCTACCCTTAGAGTAAAATCAAAAAAGTTAAGTGGCATACAACAATCTTGACCATATAGTGCCTGAAATGGAGTCATTTGAATACTTCGATAATAGGAGGCATTATAAGCAAATTCCACTAAGGTAGATACTGAATCCACCTTGTAGGTTCCTTGTTGCAATATGCATGCAAAATATCCTCAATTACCTAATTAACTCATTTTTTCTGCCCATCATTTTGTGGATGATAAGCAGTACTAAAACAAAGTTGGGTCCCAATGGCTTCAAATAAACTCTTCCAAAAATGTGATGTGAAAAGAGAATCATGATCACTGATGATCCTTTTAGGTAACCCATGTAACCTAAAAATCTCTTTCACAAAAATTTTTGCAATATCTAAAGCTTTGTAATTGGTTTTTGTTGGAATAAGATGAATGATCTTTGTTAGCACATGTTTATTATCACCATTATTGAATTATATCCTCCTTGCACAGAAGGTAATCCAAATACAAAGTCCATGCTAATAAATTCCCATTTCATCAAAGGAATGCCAAGTTCCTGGAGTTTTCCTAGTAACTTTACATGTTTAGATTTTACCCTTTGGCAATTTAGGCATTCAGTGACATACTTAAGTACATCGCCCTTGAATTTTTGCCAGCAGTAAGTGAAATTTGTTGTTTTATTAATGGCTGTCGTCTTTCTTGGACCAGCAAGAAACAACATTGTGTTGTTGTTTCCACTACAGAGGCTAAATATGTAGCTACATCTTTAGTGGCTCGAGAGTTAGTATGGCTTGGACAAGTTCTATCAGGGCCATCCTCCTCTCTCCAGCACAGCACTTCAATGTGATAACCAAAGTGATATTAGTCTTGCTAAACACTATGTTCCACATAACAAGTCTAAACATATTGCAATGCATTATCATTATGTTCAATATGAAGTAAAGAAAGGCATGATCATGATTGAGCATTGTCCAACTGATTAGATGACTACAGATATATTCACCAAAGGACTCAATGGAGCATGCTTCACTCTGCTTGCTACGCTCGGACTTGGAGTTGTCTCAACTTCAATCTTTGGGGATTAATCTGCTATGACATTGTAGTGCCATTGTACATACTCCTTGTAGGCACCATACACTTCACATATGCACATATACCTTAGACCTCTTGGGCATCCTTGTACATACATATCCAATTTCACTTCACATGCACGTATTCACTTTATATGCACACAATAATCACTCTTGATCATGTTTGTGCATTTGTATATAGGAGCTCGTGTTTTTCCCTTGTGTTCCCCAAGGGTTTTATTCATCACCAACTAGAGACCTTTGTTTGAGTGGGAGTGTTGGAGCTATATATAGCCCACCCTATCTAGACTAGGTCTCACCTATATATATGTAGATTGTGATCAATATGATAATATAGTCTCTGGGAGTGTATATGGCATGTCTCTTCTCCCTCTATTGTGTCTCTACATATCTTCTCTCTCTACTTTTTAATAAATTCATGTGAAGAGTGAAGACTAGGTAGCTAATACCTTTACCAAATCATGTGGTACAGATAAGCTCATCTACTTTAGAGAGCTACTTGGAGTGAAGTAGATACTTGAGCTTGAGGGGGAGTGTTGAGAATCAAGCTTAGTTTCAATGACCTAGTTAGATAGTTGTAGCCTTATCATTATCTATCATGTGTGGCATAATAAATGAGTCTGTTTGACTCAATCATAGTTAGTCCGTGTGGTTAGGTAGTGACCTATATATTCAATGTAGTGTGTGACTTAGTTGTTGTTGTGTGTTATTTTGCATCTATGGAATACTGAAGAAGATAACGGCCCACTGTCCTCTAACTTGACTACTCCATCCTATGTGTATCTCTCTCCCTCTCTTTCAACACTTTTTACATCCGTGGATATAATGTGGTAATCAAACTGAGTAGCTATTTTTAGATTAAGTACAAAGTACTTATGGTTCTAAATTCTAACATGTTAAGGATTTATGACTTATGTGAGATGTGAGTAGATATATTGATTTTGACTAGTCAATTGCCCATTCACATAAATAAAGTCTTGGAGATCTTTTATTTCAAAGAACTAAAAATGAATTAACCAAGTTAAGCTTCTTAAGAATCTTGGTTCTCTCTATGTACCTATCAATATATTTTATTTCTTGGCATCGGTTACATATAGGTCTCATTCTACAATTGTCAACTTCAACTTGGACTCTAAACCAATCAAATCCAATGATGGATTTGAAGGTAAGCAAGGAAACATTGCATTAGAAGTGGAAATCACTTGATCCATGTGCCAAAGTTTGTATTTCTTTATACACCTCATAAGTTCATCAAAGAGGTCCTAAGGGAGTCAAAGCTTTAATCAATAGACAGAAAAGGAAGTTAAATCCAAGTTAATCTAATTATTTTCATTACAACAATCAAACAATTACTAGTCTAATATAATTTTCCCTATAGAGCATACTAAATTTTATTGCTTTGATACGATGTGAAACATGCCTACCCCTAAATCATAAAAAGAGTAGTTTGGTTGTCATCAAGGGATCCAATCCTAGCCATCACCATTCCCACTACCCATGAGTGTGTTGATTTGTTTGAGATGCCTACATCCCTCCCTCCTAGGAGGTAGGTGGATCACCCCATTGATCTAGAGCCCCATTCTAAGCCAATGAACAAACCCCCTTATAGACTTTCAAAGTGTGAGCATGAGGAAGTTGCAAAGCATGTCAAAGAGCTACTTGAGATGGAGTAATTTATTGAGTCGATTTCTTTCCCTTGTGCTTCCCCAATCCTGTTACTCAAGAAAAATGATGGCTCTTTTTGCATGTACATTGACTACAAGGACTTGAACAATATTATGGTCAAGAATCTGTATCCTATCCCTAAGATTGATGAATTGCTTGATGAGTTGAAAGAGGCATGATACTTCATTAAGATTGATTTGAGATCTATCTATCATCAAATATGTATGAGAGAGGGTGATGAGGTCACAATAGCATTCAGGATTGATTGTGGCCTTTGTAATGTCTTAGTGATGCCTTTTAAATTGATGAATACCCTGACAACATTCCAAAGTCTCATGAATAAAATCTTACATCCCTTCCTTTTCAAATTTATACTCATATTTTTTAAATGACATTCTTATTTACAAAATGTCATTGGAAGAGCATTTGATACATGTTATAAGGGTGTTTGGTATCTTGAGAGATCATAGGTTATTTGCTAAAGAAGCAAGTGTATATTCATGTAGACATCAATGGAGTACTTGGGGTATATTGAGAGAAAAAATGGTATAGAGGCTGACCCCACAAAGGTACAATATATAAAAAGTTGGCCCATACTCTAAAATAGCACTTCCTTATGTAGTTTCTTGGCCTATCCTCACTCTTTATGAGATTCATCAAGCATTATGCCACAATTGCAGCACCGTTATAGATCTATTGAAGAAGGAATCATCTTTTTGGGATACTATAGCTGGTGGTAGCTTCCATCAATTGAAGGAAATGCTTGCCTCAACCTCTATCCTTGTATGCCCTAACTTCTGAAAAGAGTTCACCATTCAATGTGATGCTAGTAGTAGGACTATAGGTGTATTTTTCGCTGCAAGAACATGATGTGATAAAGGCGTAATCTTGATGAAAAGGAAATACATATGAATGTTTATGACCAAGAGGTGTTATCCATCCTATATGTTATTAAGAAATAGTGTCATTACCTATATGGCACAGTTGGTTTAGAGTGAAGAGAAACCATCCACTCCTCAAATACTTCTTGACTCTATCCACATTGACTCCTAAGAAGAGGAGATGGATGTCAATCTTTCAAAATTATTATTTTGACATCTCTCACTATTAAAGGCAGTAGCAATTAGTGGCCTTTAAAGCCAAGAGCCCTAGTGGTGCATTAAGAAGCTGACGAGTAAAAAAGTTGTAAAGACTACTTAGCACAGCACATGGGCAAAGAGAATGTCCTACTGTAGGCAACGTCTAATATAAAGGAAGGGAGCAAGTCATTGTTTTTATTGTTGTTCTAGTATATGCATAATATGAATAGCCTTATAGGTCAAGTATCAAAGGGTTCTCTTGCTTCACTACCGTATCCTTCACGAGTCCCTTCCACTAGTCTCTCTTGATTGGAATCATGAGTGATCTCTATCAATAGACCCTATATTATATCATCCACAATCATTACATTTGGTAGTAGTATTTCCTTAGTCTTGTATCTTGTAGTTGTTTAGTACTTATGATCTAGCACTAGCTGTTTCCAAAGTCCTGCATTGTGACCGTATCGGTTCCTGATATTTGTATTCTTATTATTTCATCAATATATTTTGGATTGAACTTTCAGTATGTTTGGTTTTTTATCTCTTTTTTGTGATTATACCTTGTTCCATAACATGGATGCTAACTACTACAAGCAATGTTAGTGTCCACCTGTGTTGGTTCTAAGTATGCATGTTGTCTTTCCTACGATGGATGTACTTCGATAATCGATTACACATGGTGACTACAATTACCATTCCTCTATGCACTAATCTAAATGTATATGTATTTATATGGTCCACCACCTGAGGCAATACCAATGTTAGGCCTTACATGATGGTCCAGGTCTCAACAATGCCAAACAATACCACCTTCTGAAGGTTTTTCAATCCTTAGTGTAGCAAGATTCTTTGGAATTCCAGAAGCATCATTCATGTTCCACTCCTCCAATTGGCAAAATACTTGACATTTCTATCATTCCTCCCACTATGTGCTTCAAGCTAACAAGTCGGTTCCTAGCTTCACTCAACCTGATAGGTGTCCCAAAAATCACCCCAACTCCATTCTCACTCCCAATCTCAATGGCACACAAATCCACTATATCCCTCCCCAATTTCTCTAACTCTTTTGATGAAGATTTGGATGCTTTTATCCATCAATTCGATGTGGCCAACACAATCAACTACCCACCTACAAGGTCTTCATATTTGAATCCTCAATGTGAAAAAAGACTGCAACCTAGCTAATGATAGAGCATGGATGGCCATCATGGCATGAAGTACTAAACACCTTTTGTATCCAATTTCAACTAGATTGAACTAATGTGCAAAAACTTGAAAGACTTTGCCACCTTAAGCAGTAGGGTGACAGATATATCTAGGCATATACCAATAATTTCACAATATTGAATAGTCTCATTGATCTTAATGCTCAGCCAAAAGATGAAATGCTAAATATCCTTTATGTTAAAGGTTTTAATAAACCTATCCAAAAAGCATTTTCTTTGGATGATCTATCAAGTAGCAACACTGACCAATTTTATAAGAAAACATTTAGGTTAGAGTAGTTCCTATCAAAAGAAAAGTCACAAAAAGGGAAGAAATCTAGTAAGTCCATCGCAAAACATGAATGTGATAATAGTAGTGCATCCACTTCTGATTTTGATGTGGAAGCAAATTCCAAAAATGCAGAATCTGACTCAAAAGAGGAAGATGGAAAAAAGCATCCTAAGAGTAAGAAGAAGGACAAAGGAAAGAAACCAATGAAAAACACAAAGAAGAATGAGGTTAAAAACATCTGATGCACATAGTACAACAATCTCAGACATGTTTAGACTAAATACAGCCTAAACCAAAGATGGTACAACATTTGCAAATGGCCACACACAACACTAAGTACTACTAGGACAATGGCAAGTAGTAGATGGAACATCAAAAGGATGGTAGTAAACGCTTCCAGTCAATGGATAAATCTCCAGGCCAATCTAGTTTCTACCCTAGCGATGGGATATGCCAATCAAGACTACCAACAACCCAGCAATGGCAGTGGTGGGTATGGTAGAGGTGAAAGAGGCTGAGGGAATTTTTGGCTCTTTGCTAAACATTGTTTCTTTTGTATGTGCCCAAGCCTATGATGCTCAAAATCTTGGCAAGCAAAAAAGTCAAATTCCAAATGCCAACACTAGAAAGTCTCACAAGAAGAATTTGGAAGATCATCCCAAATAGTGGCAAAGCAAAACTCATGATGCTAATCTTGAAGGAGGTAGAAATTACCAAAATGAAAGCAAACCCGCATGAGTGAAGGGAAACATGCCAAGCACTTTAGCTATTTCAAACTTAGCCAGAGCGTCAACTAGATAAGGACATGTCAATGAAAGCAACCCTCCCACAAACATAAAAAAACACAAAACCCAGGAAACAGCACACAAAATCTATGTGTATGGCTCTACCATTAATCTCAAAACTAAAAAGAAACCATAAACCTCTCTCTTAATAATGAACAAATTCATCCTCTTCATCATCTTCATCCCTAGCTTCAACCATTATGCAAGAGCAGAAGGGAAAAGAGGAATTTCTGCACAAAAGACACATAAGAGAGGATCGGCACCACCCAAAAGGCGAATGTTTGTGAGTCTTTGAAGAAAGGAGAGAAAGAGGCACATAATCAGTCGCGCACTCCATGCCACCTTTTTCCCAAAATACACACAACCCTTCATATATTTTTTTATTTCTTTGATTTTTTTATACATTTGTATTCATAAGGCTTTATCCTTCTCATTTCAATTCTTTCTAACCTTTTTCAAATGCATGCACGCACACTTTTTTGTATACTATTTATTTATGATGGATGTGGATGTGGATGTGGCCCCCTCATGTAAGGTGTATTTGACTGATTTTGCAACAATTTAAAAGTTATCCCCTTTACAAAAGAAAGTGTGATATATGTATGGATATTTTTATGCCTTGTTTTTATGCTTCTTTTGGTATCATCATATTCCTCCCGCACTGAAATGTGAAGGATCCTCGTGAACCTTGTCAAAGAAGAACCACTGTCTAACACAAATCACTTCCAAAATTGTTAGTAAAATGACTTCAATCACAAGGCCTAGCCATAGTAGGGTATGGGACTCCGAATCCATAACCACGAGAGTAAGGGAACTTTTGCCTCCATCATACTCCCACACTAAAAAACTTATATAGTCTTCAAAGGATGGGGTTCTATCTTCAACATGGCCTCACAAGAACAACTCCTCCATCCCAATAGGGGAAAGAAGAATGAATCCCTCCATCATGTAGCTCCAAAGGCACTTGGAAGAATAGGATCAAATTGTAGATATAACTTTACATATTTCTCCTTATATGGAGTGGGGTTTGTTAGTGTTATGAGATATGAGGATGAAGATTTTTAGATTAATATAATTAGGGTTTCCATTTTAAAGCTTAATTATAAGTTTCAAGGGCTGTGAAGTTTTAACTTGTCTTATTAGGTCATTGCACAGATTTCATAGGAAAGGACAAATGAAACGGAGGAATGGAGGAAAAAGAGGAGGTGGGCTAGGAATACCAAGCTTGAAGGAATAAAGGGAATTTCAAAAGGGGGATCCTTTGACCACACAATGAAAAGATTTTTATCTCTCGTCCTTTCCTTTCATGGGTGTCTTTGGTTTCCCATGATTAGGGGTAGGGTTTTTGGTGGAGAAGAGGGAAAGAAAGGGCGAAGGGCAGACAAGGAGGGAGAAAGGGAAGCACAATCAGGATAGGGGGAAACCTCTCTCTCTCTCTCTCACGGTAAGGAGGAGACAGCAGGAACTGATGCTCTCATGCTCTCTCTGCCTTCTGATACAAGTTCTTCTTCTTCTTCTTCTTAGTTGTCTACATAGCATGTGATTCCATGATGGTGGTAACTATAACACACTCTGGTAATTCGTGGATTGATTACATGGCCCATCTTCACAAGGCGCCGCTAGGAGCTTCTCCTGCACACGTGGGTGGGGTTTGGCATTTCTCTTTTTCTTGAAGAGTCATTACCCCTTGAAGAGGTACTCATCTAGGGATAGGAGCTAGGCATGCCAGCCCAAACTCTATGCCTTCTATTTTTGCATCGAATTATCTTGCATCAAATGATCGGTGTAGCTTGATGCATGGTTCTTCTTCTTCTTCTCATCGATCGTTTCTATGGTTGTGATGTGCCCACCTATTGGCTATCCAAGCATGTTTTAGCAGTCCATCAAGAAATAAATATAAGTATCGCCACTCGGCACTCCCATGGAATGTCACAAGGTTTGTCGCCTAGGGTTTCCCAAGTCTTCCTACAATGGAACGTTTGTGGCCGAACCCACTAGGATCAACCTAAAACTTGAGTCCCTAGTGGTCAAGGTCTCCTGACAGCATTCTAGCATCGGGTCCTAGACATTCTACTTTACGCAGAGTTACCCAATCCGAAGCAGATCCATATCCCACTTGTTTCAAGAAGAATGAGAAACAAAAGGGATATGTCGCTCAACCTCTCTGCCCGTAAGGCATAATCCCATTCCGGTCCCCTAAAACGGCATGAATCGGGTTCTAACCTTGCACTGCCTAAAGGTTGATGGTAAAACCATGTGAGAAGCCTCCTAGTTCTCTCAGACCACCCTACCGTAGGCCGGACCCATCGGGGTCCCACCCGCCCGCTTCCCTCCATAGGCACACTTTAGTTATCAAATTAGCCCCTATCACATTTATGTGCAACATTTAAAATCAGCTTCCTTAATTAAGCCTTTTAAGGAACATGGTTCATTCACGTAATCTTATGGCACTGACACAAAAACAATTTCAAATAGGTTCCTTGGAAGTAAATTTAATATTAGCATTTTAACTGAGATACAAGTCATTCAAAAAGGGACAATTTCCGCAATTCATGAGGATGCACCTTATTTCCTCCAAGATTTTTCCCTTGCACTAGTAATAGGGACCTCAAGAATCTATCTCGAGTCATGCAAATTGTGTGAGTAGGACCCAAAGGTAGGGAATTTACAGCTAGAGCCCCCTAGCATCCAAGTGTCCTTCCACATTCAAACAAACACATGGAGAGACCTCTAGTGGCGGGTTCGATCCACGTTCCCGTCATAGCTATTAGAACCCCCTTTGCGGCTAGGGTTGGCGGCCAGCTAGGGGTGGTTTGGCGCGCCCTCCAAGAGTTCAACCTGATTCATTTTTTCAATTTCTCTTATGATTTTGGGGTCATACAATTCTTTTACAAATGGTGTTCCTAAATTTACAAGCACAAACAATGGTGAAGGCAAGTGCTCGGAACATCTGCTAAGGTGGAGTCCCTATCTTTGACGTTTAGTGTTTGTCATTCTTGCCTTGGTGTCAATTTCTGATATCCTGCGAGGGATAGAGAATACCTTCTTTCCGACCCCACTCGTATGTGATAGGAGCGAGAAGTTATGCAATTGGATCTATATCTAGATGGTAGTTGTCCTAGCTTGATGTCCCTTTGTCCATGAATCTTCTCTTGGGGAAACGACACTCAAGTTTTCTTGTATTAACATCAAGTTGTATCATGGTTAAAGGCGATATCCCCGAGGTTGTTTTGGCTTTATCGCAGCCAGATGTAGGATAGGGACCAATGAGTGGTTCACTTGTCTCAAGGTCAACCTATGAATGTAACAATAGTTTGAATCATTTACTTTCAAACCCTAAATAAGTCAAGTTAAGCCCTAGCCTAAGCCCTAGCCTTACCTATCATTATCATATAGGCTTCATCTTATTGAACTACCTTGAGCAATTAAGTTTAGCACTTCATAAGTGCATCTTATATCTATCTTTAATAGAATCCCTAGTAGTGCAACTGAAACTGTCCATGATGCCACGCAATCTAGATGCAAGTCTTTCCTAAGACGATGATGCAATGTGGAGCTTCTACTCTTGGGAATTAATTTTAATGCACTTATGCCAAACATAAATAGAGACTTGTATTTTTTTTTTTGTGTGGGGGACATGAAGTCATCAAGCCTAATGCAAATGCGAGCTACTTCTCTTTAAAGGTATATAGGAGCCTAATACTTGTCTTAGTATTGCAACAACCCAACCATACTTAACCGTTTTTGTGGTAACCCATGATCATCATGAACTTGATTCAACCCTTTACACCTTCCTTTCCAATTTCACAAATTTCTCGATGCAAAAAGTATGATTTCTGCCTAATGATGACTATACTTTATCATTCCGATAACCTATTTTTCACTTTCTTTTACCTCTCAAGCATGCCAATGCTAGTGCATAAATCTAATGCAGTAGGAACACAATCAATAAAGTCCTTGATTTTAGTGTGCACCAATGTGTACTCTTTTGTGCAAGTTGTTTATTCTAAAACATGCCAAAGTACAATAAAACACAATTTCCAACATGATTGAATAATGCAACCTAATTGGTGGTTAGTTATCATAGATTTTTTCCAGAATACTTCTCCCTTCCCAATGAATTTGATCTACGTTTTAAAGAGTTCCCATCAAAGTAGGATTTATGGGACGCACCTAGTTACCAAGTGTTGCGGTTCCTTGACCCACAACTCCATCGGTTGAAGTGGGATTCTCGGTCTATTGGACCTTACTTTGCTTGGGAGGCATCGTATAGTTCGGCTTTTTCTTCGCGGCTACGCATTTGGGCTACAAGGGAGTTGACTCCTTGTGGAAGAAAATCGACCATGAGAACCCTCTCAAAGAGGGGGGGAAAGAGGGGAAGCTTGAAAGCCTCCAAGGGAAAATTTCATTTCTCCCCCTCCCCCTCCCCCCCCCCCCTCTCTCTCTCTCTCTCTCTCTCTCTCTCTCTCTCTCTCTCTCTCTCTCTCTCTCTCTCTCTCTCTCTCTCTCTCTCTCTCTCTCTCTCTCTCTCTCTCTCTCTCTCTCTCTCTCTAGACCAACAACAGGGGAGGATAGTGGTAGTAACCCCCCTCCTTCTCATGCCTAAGGGGGATTTTATAGTGGTATTGGGAGGAAAATAATATGGTATGGAGCCTCCCCCTTATCCCCATCAAGGCAGCTAGGTGGATGGCCACCATGCAGAGTATGGTGGAGGGGGAGAGAAGGGTTAGTCGATGCCTCCCTGCTCCACGTTGTCTCGTCCTCCCGTAGTAGCCGTCGGCCACCATGCAACTCCTCCACCATCCCATCTTGTCATCCCATGGCAGCCCCCCCTCCATTCGTCAACTGACAGCATGAGTAAGCAGTGCGTTTATTTTTTTTAACAAAAATTTTTGTTAATTTAAAAAGGGGGTCATTCAGCAGGGGAAAATATTACATCCTTTCCCCCCTTAAGGAATCGAGATGTCCTCATCTCGAAAGGAATTGGGGGTATTGTTGGTTGAGAGTACTCTCGTCAATCCATGTGGCATCTTCTTCTGGAAAGTCCTTCCACTGGATGAGGTACTCCTTGAGGATTCTACTCCTCAATCTCTTTTCTTGAATGTCTAGGATTCTATCTGGCCTGAGATCCTTGGCTTGACATTACAACTTGTTGATCATTGAGTACATGGCTAGGATTGGATAAGTATTTCTTTAGTAGACTAACATAAAATACATTGTGAACCTTTACATTCTCAGTGAGTTGGAGTTTGTAGGCATTGGACCCTAGGCACTTGAGGATCTTGTAGGGTCTGCCAATACCTTGGACTCAATTTTTTAAATTCTCCCAATGATAAGGAACTCTTCTTGGGTCATCATACCCAAATAAAAACCATATCTCTCTCATTGAAGAGTCACTTTTGCCTATTTAGATATGCATAGGCTTTTTGCCTATCCTTGGCGGCTCTAATGTTTTATCTGATGGCCTTGACCTGCGCATCCATTTCCTCGAGAATTTCCTTGGAAGATTCTACCCTTAAAGTAGGATCTAAAAAGTTCAATGGAGTATGGAAATCATGCCCATACAATGCTTGAAAAGGTGTCATTTGAATGATTTGTTGATAGGAAGCATTATAGGCGAACTCTACCAATGGTAGATATTGGATCCATTTTCCGGGTTCGCGACAGCAATAAGCTCTAAGGATATCTTCAATGACTTGGTTGACCCTCTCCATTTGGCCATCAATTTGAGGGTGGTAGGCTATATTGAAATAGAGTTTAGTGTCCCAATGGCCCTGAATATCCCCCTCCACAAGTGAGATGTGAAGAGGGAGTTGCAGTCACTAATGATCCTTCTAGGCAACCCATGGAGTCTGAATATCTCCTTGATGAATAATTTGGCAATATCTAAAGCTTTATAGTTTGTCTTGACTGGAATGAGGTGTTTAACCTTGGTGAGCATGTCTACTATAACCATAATTGAATTGTAGCCTCCTTGCATTGAAGGTAACCCAACAACAAAGTCCATGCTGATGAATTCCCACTTCATTTGGCAGATGTCAAGAGGTTGTAGCTTCCCAAGCATCTTGAAAGACAAACATTCCATTATATATTTGAGCACGTCTTTCTTAATCCTTCCCCAATGGTAGCTCTTTTTGACCATATCGAGGGTCTTGACATATCCGAGATGGCCTGAAAAGGGGGACTCATGTGCTTCCCAAAGTATTCTCTGTTTGAGTTTCTTGCTCGAGGGTATGCATAATCTTGTCCTAAAATAGACAAATCCCTCATTGACGAAGAATTATTGATATTTGACCTTAATTCTAGGGTTTTGGTCCTTTTCCAAAATTTCATTTATCATCTTCACATATCTTGGGTCATGGCTAGCTTCTTCCTTAGCTAGTTCAAGGATAGGGTTGCTAGGCATCGGCACCATAGTTGCCAATTATTCCACCATTGAGGGTTCCTCCATGATAAGAGAGTTGAGGAACGCCTTGCGACTTAGGGCATCAGTGACCACATTCTCTTTGTCGGGTCAATATACCTGATCTCAAAATCATACTCTTGCAGAACTTCAATCCATCGAGGTCAGTTTGGGTGAAGATCCATTTAAGGCTCTTATGGTATGTGACCGAAGAGAACTTGTTACCAAGCAAGTAATGTCGCTAAATTTTGAGAGCATGAATAATTGCTAGTAGCTCGAGGTCATAGGTGGCATAATTCCTTTCATGGGTTTTTAGCTTCCATGAGGAATAGGCTATAGGATGACCTTCTTGCATTAGTACACAACCCATTGCAAGTGAGCTAGCATCCATGACAACTTCAAATTCTTGCTTAAGTCAGAAAGCCTCAGAATTGGTAACGTCACCAAGCTATGCTTGAGTTGATCAAAACTTGATTGCTCAGAGGGCATCCACACTATGGCAACTTGCTTTTTCAGCAAATTTGTGAGGGATACTGCGATTAAAGCATAGTCCTTAATGAAGATCTTGTACCAACCTATTAATCCAAGAAAGCTACGCACTTCTTTAATAGTAGCTTGTGGAGACCACTCTTGGACATCCTTAATCTTTGTAGGGTCTACAGAGATTCCTTCATTTGACACAATAAATCCAATATATTCAATCTGCCTTTTGAGGAAGGCGCGCTTTTTCTTCATAGCATAGAGGTTAGAGTCCTCATGGTCTCAAGGATGATGCGAACTTGGAATTCATGATCCTCCTCTTCCTTGGAATAAACCAAGATCTCATCAAAGAAGATGAGTACAAAGTCATCAAGATATGGTCTCAAAGGTGGCAGGGGCATTAGTCAATCCAAAAGACAATACTGTGAATTCAAAATGACCATATCTGGTATTGAGTGCTATCTTAGGAATATCCTCTTCTTTGACATGGATTTGATAGTATCCTGACCTCAAATCAATCTTGGAGAAGATTTTTTCTCATTATAATCGATCGGGTAACTCTTCTATCCTTGGAATGGGGTACTTATTCTTGATGGTTGGTTCATGCCTCTATAATCAGAAGTGTACCATCCTTCTTCTTTTGGAACAAGACTAGAGGCCCCCAAGGAGAATAGCTAGGGCATATGTACCCTTAGTCCAATAGTTGTTTGAGTTGTTCATTTAACTCAATAGCTTTAGGAATAAACATCTTATAGGGCCTTTTCACAAGTGGTGCAACTCCTAGCATTAGCTTAATCTCATGATCCACTTTCCTAGGCGGTGGTAATTCAGTCAATTCCTCTAGGAACACATCCACATATTCTTTTAACCATGATGGTTCTTTGTTGGTGTCCTCTACCTGATCTGGTTTGTTTAGCTTGATCAGGTAGATGGGTAATCCTTTCCTTATTCCTTGAACTATTCACATTGCCTTAGCTAGCTAGATCTTTGATTTACATGCTTCTCCTTGTGTTGTAACTAGCTCACCATTAGGATTCCGAAAGGAGACTTGACCCTTTCCAGAATGAATGTGAGCATCATTGGGGATTAGCTAATCCATCCCGAGTAGGCATTCATGGACTCCTAGATTCATTACCCTGAACTTAACAGATGTGGGCTCGTTTCTGAGTAGGAATTCCACCTTAGCAGTTGTTCTAGTTCAAGTGATTTCTCACCCATTTGCTAGTTCGACAAGCAAAGTGGGTGCAGCTACAGTGGTTATCCCTAACCTTCTTGCACAGGCTAATGAAATGAAAGAATGAGTGCTGCCACAATCAATCAAGGTTTTGAATTTCTTACCCTGGTAGTCCGATGGTGTTTAAAACACCGAGAATTGGCAGTTTGTCCCCTTTTTATGGAGAGTAGCATGAATGGTTGCCCTCTCAATCTCAGCTTCCATGGATGGATCTTCTTCTTCGTTCATTCCTTTAGTGGTAATATTGAAAGCTTTTGCCCTTCCCAATGCTACATGACCATGACCATGGGTAGCCCCTGACTTGGCCACCAAATTTTCCTTAACGATGATCTCTGCCAAGTTTGGGAAATTCCCTTTTGAAGTGCCTAGGTTCATTGCAGTGAAAACAACGCATGCTTTCATCACTTCTTTGAGTGGGGACAAAGTCACTAATTGCATTTGCTCTCAGCTTCTTCTATTGTCTTTGACTTCGTCCTTGCACCCTTTCTTGCAAATCCGAAGGATGCGTTGATTCCAACTAAGTGTTCATTGGTGGGTTCAGCCCATCACAAAAATTCAAGACTTGTTGGGGGATACTCATTGTGGGGGTGTATTTTAGCAAGAAGACAAATTCCAAGTAGTAGGCCTCTAGAGACAGGCCCAACTATTTCAACTTAAAGAACTCATTCATCTTCTGAGTTCTGTATGCAGGTGGCATGTACCTTCCCTGCACTGCTTCCTTTAGTTTGTCCCAAGTTATTGTGCTTTTCGTGAGGACTGCTTGGTCTTTACACCATTGCTTCCACCACAGTCTAGCTTCGCCGATGAGCTTAAGCTTGGCAATCATGGCTTGATTCACAAGTGATGTTCCGGCCCGCACTGAAATAATCCTCCATGGATTCAATCCATATTTTGGCATCAGCTTCAACAATCTTCCCTTTTCCGTCAAATTCTAGTGGTTTAATTTCTTTGAGAAGAAACTTCTTCTCTTGTTCCCCTACCAAAGGATTCTGAATCTGCGCTTGGGGTTGTATCTAGTTACCAAATTAAACTTTCTGTAGGATTGCATTTACACATCCCTATACAACTTAAATCAATGCGTGCATATTTTCCATCTCTGCTAGGAAACAAATTGAATGAACATAAAATCCTTATTTAACCATAGGGAAGCATAAGCCTCAAGTACAATTACTCAGGAATAGATAGAGATTGGCTGAGATGGTTTTCTTTTCACGAGACACATCAACGCTAGGTTAATAATTCCCTATTGGATTCAGCTCTACAGGGACATAATAGTAGTATGGATTGGGGGAATGGATTCTTAGGAAGCTATAAGCCATGGGGAGTTCAAGGAATCCCTATTGTTGATAGCCATGACGTTCGTTTTGCCCCATTACTTTAATTTTGTTTGTTGGTAAGACTTTAACCACCTCCTCGTAGATGTAGCAGTTCTGTTCTACTTGCCGGCATTCGAAGTGTAGGATCAAGTTCACAAGACCCTCATGGAAGATGAATAACTTGATAATCTTCAAGTCCTCCAACCACTTTAGCCTCTTTAGATTGTTTTGAATATAGGCGAGGGCCTTTCCACATACATCAGTGAGGGGTTCTAGAGCCGATCTAGGATCCCCATCATGTCAGACCATCTGCAAAAGCTTGAAGAGTTCATAGTTGTCCTCAACATGATATGAAATACGAGGAACTTGCTCCATGCCTCGTAAGTCTGGAAGCGGTAGCAATCCACAAGTGAGTAAGAAGAATAACATTTTCTAATAAAAACATCACTTTACTCTTCCCAATCTATCCTAACTGTTTTATTCATTGGTCAGCTCTAATACCAACTGTGACATGCCTGCCTATTGGTTGTCCAAGCACGTTTTAGTAGTGCATCGAGAAACGAATCCAAGCGTCGCCACCCAGCACTCCCATGGAATGTCATGGGCTTTGTTGCCTAGGGTTTCCCAAGTCTATCTCTCCCAATGGAATGTTCACAGCCGAACCCACTAAGATCGACCTAAAACTTGAGTCCCTAGTGGTCAAGGTCTTTGACAACATTCTAGCGTTGGGTCCTGGACATTCTACTTTACACAGAGTTACCCAATCTGAAGCAGATCCATAAGTGTATTACCCATCCTAGTAAGTAGTGATTAAGCCATGTGAGCTCCCACAATGAGCAAGTCAGTATAATCAAAGAGCCTATGTTTAGACAAGGTCGGTTAGAGTGTCAATGGATGATCCTGATGTTCCAACATTCAGTAACATGTTCTTGATCCCATCTAGTTTGGATTTCAAATTCAAAAGTTCTTTCTTTGTGTCCACGGTGTATTCAAGGATCTTGCTAAAAGTACTAGTTCCTTGGTCTTTGAGGGCCATGAGTTTTTCCTCAAGGTTTATTGGGGAGAGTCAAGCACGATCAAAGTGTGTAGCTAGTTGGTAGCTATTTAAGGACTCTCGGACATCCCGTGGGAGAGAGTCAAGAAATGTTGCTTCATCCATTATGAAGGTTGTTGGGATAGTAAGAGTTTCGGGGCTAGGGCTCCGTTCCCTAGGAGGAGAGAGGATCACCTTGCCGTTTTGCAAGCACATACAACCAAATCAATGTGAGAGGTTAGCAAAGGCCTTTTGGCTATGGTCCTTAGTGAGTGATTGGAATGTCATTATTTGTTGTTTTTGTTTAGTTGTTGAATGGAAGTGTGAAGTACCTAAAGTGTTCTCTCAATGTTGGTCAAATACAACACATACTCTTCATCATTTCCAGTTTCTAAGTTAAAAGACACACGAAGTAATAAATCAAGCTTTCTTCCATTCAAATGTAATGTGCATGGGTGTAAGCAATTCCTCCAAGTATCACAACCATGTCATGATGACAATGTGAGTAAGGCAAGTGGGAGTGAGTGATAAGTGAGAGTTGAGAGAGGATGAGTGAGTAGGGATGAGTGTGGATAAGTAAGTGGGGGATTAGTGAGAGAGGAGTATGAGTGAGGTGTGGTGGTTCAAGTGAGGGGTGAGTGGTTTGAGTGATAATTAGGGTTTGTGAGGGATTAGGGTTGGGGTGGTGCGAGTGAGTGCATTGGAGTAGGGTGAGTAGTGCAAATGAGGTGGTTCGAAGGAAGTGGTGCGAGTGAGTGTGACCTAGGTGATGTGAGTGAGGAGTGAGGTGGCTATGACCTAGGTGATTCGAGTTAGTGGGCTAGGGTCAAGGTGGTTTGAATGAGTGAGGTGGTGCAAGTGAAGTGGTTCAAAGGAAGTGGTGCAAGTCAGAGAGGTGGTGTGAGTGAGGTGGTATGAGTGAGTGAGGTGGTGGGATCAAGGTGGTTCAAGTGAAGTGGTGCTAGTGAGAGAGGCGGTGCGAGTAGGGTTAGTGAGTAGTGCGAATGAGGTGGTTCAAAGGAAGTGGTGCAAGCAAGTGTGACCTAGGTGGTGCAAGTGACTAGTGAGGTGGGTGTAACCTAGGTGATGTGATCGAGTGGGCTAGGGTGGCTAGGGTCAAGGTGGTTCAAGTGAGTGTGTGAATGAGTGGTGCGAGTGAGTGTGACCTAGGTGGTGCAAGTGAGTAGTGAGGTGGCGTGAAGGAGTGAGTGAGTGTATGAGAAAGCTGTTTAGTTATTGTGTGGGAGTAAGGGTTGATGTTTGGGAGTGAGAGAGGACAAGTGGGTTGATGTGTGATTGTGTGTGGGGAAAATGGGTTTATTAGAGTGTGTGCATTTAGATGTGTGTGAGTGTGTGCTTTGTGTGTGGAAATGAGGGTTTTTATGTGTAAGTGGGTGTTGTGTGTTAGTGTGTGATGTACATGCTTTGTGTGTAAAGGTTTTTGTGTATGTATTTATGTCAGTGTGTGGTGCATGTGGTGCACACATGTGTCATTGTGTGTGAAAAGAAGGTGTGTGTGTGTGAGTATGGTGAGTGAATAAGTGTGTCTAGTGAGGATGTGGGTAGATGTAGGGTGTGGGGGGTGCATAGATAGATGTGTGTGAATGCAAGCAAGTGAATGTGTATGTGAATATGGTGTTGTGGTTGTGTTTGTGAGAATGTGTGTGTTTTTGTGCGTTTCCGTAGTTATGGGTGCATTATGGTGATGTGGGATAGAAGGTGGGTGAGAAGGTTTGTGTGGAAGTACAATTATGAGACAGGATAAGAGTGCAATTAATGTGTTAAGTGTGTGTTAAGTGAGCATGAATGTCGGCTAATGGGTGTGAATCAAGGTAAAAAAGAAAAGAAACTTTAAAATAGAACAAAAAATGAAGGGTACAAAAACACGTACATGCCTCCAACAGCGCCGCCTGTTGTGAGTCGCCAGCAAGTACCCCAATGCAACACCACCCAAAATGTAGCCAATGCAGCTGCAATTGCTACATAGCCATGATGATGATGCCACTAGCAGCTATGTCTTCTCTCCCACAAAACAACACAAAAACCAGTTGATAAATGTCGCCCCAGTAGAGGGATAATATATATATATATATATATATATATATATATCACTCTCTCTTTGCCCTTCACTGACTTCCTCTTCCTCTTCTTTTCTTCACTTCTCCTTCTCTTCTTCTTCTTCTATTACTCTCTTCATCTTTCTACACTTCTTCCCTTCTTCTTTTGCTTGTCTCTTTCCTCTCCCTTCTTTTTCCACTAACACATGTTCTTCTTCTCTTCCTACTCTTCTTCGTATGCTTCTTCTCTTCTCCTCTCTTTCTCCATCTACTGCTTAATCTCTTCTACTTCTTCATTACCTTCATCTTATCCTTCTTTTGACCATCCTTTGACAGCTAGAAGCTTATCAACCAAGAAGAGTGCAATGCAAGCTATACATTGGGTTAGGTTGTGATCATGAATGCATACAACTAATGACAAAGCCACACAAGATGAACCTTTCAGACCCTACATTACCACAAAAGATATCCAACAAGAAGGGCTTGAGCTTGTATTTTGTGTTTTGCATTTGAGTTTTGAGTTTTGTGTTTTGTTTTGTGTTTTTGTATTTTTGAGTTTGTGTTTCTGCATTTTTCTTCTACTCTACCCTATTTCAATCTCAATCCAACAAACTAGTTCCTTCCGATTTGTCCTTCCTAACCTAGCCACATGGGTTTTGGAATGCTAGCCACAAACGTAGACAATCAATACCCCATCAATCCCATCCATGCCCATGCACAAGCCTCCTATTCCGCCACATGGTGGGAGTGTGTGAACCTCAGTGGTTGCACTGTCCTAGGTCCCGGAAATGGAACCAAAATGTTGAGCAAAATGCACCAACAGTCGGGACTTTCGACAGACTTCTATTGTTTCAGAAGCTGCAACTCACTTTGGCGACAATCTCTCACCTTGTCTCTCACACTCCGCTCTAACTAACCAAGCACCCTCCTCTCCAACCCAAGAAAGCAAAAAAAACATAAGACTAGCTCAAGTTGTAGTGAACTCACCTAACTTACCTTCTTGTGTTTGATGACTTGAAGGCTGGAAGATGGTTCCACGACCACGATCACCACGATCTGATGTCGTCGCTCCTTCTCATCCACCACCAAGCAAACTAATGAGTTGACAAGCTAGTAGAGAAGAAGAGAAAAGCAAGAAGACAATGAAGAGCTTCACCTTCCCTTAATCCCTCACTCAACACACCTCTCACTCTCTCACTCTTAGTCACTCTCAACGCAATGGAAGCAAGATGATAGAATGGAGAAATAGAATAGAAAGCTTGAGTAGTCACACTGATAGAGCTTCCGCAGCATGGATGTGCTAAAAGGGTGAATAAAATTGAGACCTCCCACCCTTACATAGACACAGATTTAGGGTTAGGGTTGGGCCCCTCTCTTTTAGGGTTAGGGTTAGAGTTTGCACCACTTTTGCGTTTAGGGTTTCCACAACTACGAATTAGGACTTACACCCTCTTTTTGGCATTTTACCCATTTAGTGGGCTCTAGGCTAGTCAATCCTTAAAGCATGCTTGTACCTTAGCCTAAATAGACCAAGCCTATGCTAATATAATCACAAACATGTGTGCAACCCACACACAACTTGTGAGTGCGACAAATACAACTGCAGGTGATAAATACAATCTACATGGTAGCTCTCACAAAATAATACGTCCATGATATTTTGATGATGTCCATGATACAAAAGTGCCCAAAATAATACACTAAAGCTCCACAAAATAAATATCCACAAAAAAAGGGATTTGGCACTTACACTTTCAACACTTGCACTTTCAATTTGCCTTCTCAAAATACCGTTAACATACACGTATTGGGGATGTGATGTGGATGTTCTTTGGATGTTGTGGGCTGGAAATACTTTAGAACTAGACTGAATTATCTACTAGATATACAATGGGCTAGTTGTTTATAGCCTAAGAAGCTTGTTTGGCATTACTACTGGTCATATACACCACTATTGATGCTTGTATGTACCTGCATTGAATCCCCAGGGTTATGGTACATGATGTTTTGAGGTTATTTTCAGCTAAAAATAAGTCAGATTACATAGGGAATTTATTGCTGGTTACAGCATTGAACTGTTTGAAAACTATCTATTATAGTTATTGAAATTTGAGCAAGCATTTATGCCTATGTGATCATGTATTGTTCTCTACGAGTCATGACACATGTATAATGTGATTTGAGGATGTTTGTTGCCTAAAATTGCTTCAATTTTACACAGAGAATTGATGCTAGAAATTATAGACTATAAGCCATAAATGGTTTTGAGAACATACATATATGTCCTACATGTAGTGAATGAAACCTACTTAGCCTGCTATTGAATATGGTTGTTATGACATATATTATTGTAGGTAACTTATTGTCATAAATCTAAGGTCTGAAATTGTCCTATGCAAAGTGTACTAGATTTGCAGGGAGTCAAACACTATCTAATTCAGACCACATTGAATACATAGAGTTGCAGAGATGGAAAATTGTTGAAAGGACTGATAACATAACTCAAATAGTGGGTGACAAAGTAGAGCATTGAGTTCACTTATCAGGTTTGATTTTCTCTCTTCGTACATAAGTTTCTTCATCTTATAGCTCTTCCTCTTAGAAGGCACATGCTTTTTAGTGTGTCTAATTGATGTGTTAGCATGAATGCTTGCATGAACTTTCTTGTATGTATTTTCAAGCTCTTCTAGTTCTATTCCTTCTTTAATGAAGGCATTGTGAATGGAAGCTAATATTTCTTAGGCTCCTCATCTCACATCATCTTCATATAGCCTACAACATTACCTCTAAGAATGTACTTTCTATGGATCTCTACATTCAATGACTTGTCCTCCTTGTTGTGACAAGTAAACATTATCCCATTATTAGGGATATCAAGGCATATCCTTTTTTCCAATAGTGGTTTGAATAAGGTTAACATCATCCTGCATATAAAATTGCTCAAGGACCTTCTAGATATACTCCTTTTGTGACAAGTAAAGAAGCCCCTGAGAGTGATCATGCGTAATGCGCATCCCAAGAATATGTGAAGTTTTATAAATCTTCTCATGCAAGTCCCCATGTAAGAAAGATATCTTAACATCCATCTAATAAAGGTCCAAATCTACTATTTGAGCAACTAATGCTAGTACCAAATGTAGGGTAGTCATCTTGACTATAGGAGAAAATACTTCCTCAAAGTCAACACCATGCTCCTGTTTAAAACCCATGCATGCATTCCTCCAAGCAAAGGAACCAACTCCCATGTATGATTTTTTTGTAAAGAGTCAACAAACTATGATTGCATGGCCCTCTCCCGAGAGTGACTATCACCACCGTGCATGGCCTCATCATAAGTGAGAGACTCACCTATATTTGTCACCATCACACAATCAATGGAGGACTCAAACTGCTTAGGAGGACATGTAGCTCTAGTAGAGCATCTCAAAGCAGGCTGAGAAGCCTGTACATTTTGTCTAACATCATGTTCATGGGATCTAGTAGCTATCTAACTGGATGTATGGGAGTAGGAGGTGTTAGGGGAGAGAGAGAGAGAGAGAGAGAGAGAGAGAGAGAGAGGCAACAGAGAGTAGTTAGCTCTCAATGTTCTTGTTCATTATTATCACACTCAAAAGTACAAAGTACATCTAACTTAGGTCTAGTGACCAACCACTAACTAACTCTCTAACTCTAGTTAAGCCAGCTATTAACTTATTCAAGACACACACATAATTAATAGCTACACATGCCTGACTGCCATGTCTGTAGGTAGTAGGTAGACTGAGCTTGAATATCTCAACACTCACCCTCAAGCTCAAGTCACTTCTTGTATCCCAAGTAGCGATCTAAAATGGGTGAACTTATCTCTACCAAGGGATTTGGTAAAGATATCTTCCACTTGGCCTTCAGTCTTCACATGTATGAGATCTATCCTACCTCCAATCACCATTTCCCTAATGAAATGGTAATGTACCTCTATGTGCTTTGACCTAGCATGATAAATTGGATTGCTTGCCATGAGCACACTGCTCATGTTATCACAATACAGCTTGAGATTCCAGCATTTGGATGCAACCAATGTTGTAATAGTCAGTATAGTTTCCATCTTAGTAATTGGACTGAAATTTTCCTCATAATCCAACCCATACTACTTGGCATATCCTTTCACTACCAATCTAGAGTTGTACCTTCCTAGTGCGCAATTAGACTTACATTTTACTTTATAAACCCACTTGCATCCAATAGGCATTTTTCTCTCAAGCAACTCAACCAAATCTCACGTTCTATTTTCAGAAAAGTCTCATATTCATCATCCAGAGCCTTGCACCAATTCTCATCCTTAACTGCTTCCACAAAAGATATAGGATCTTTGTATTTCTACACCTCTATCATGTATGCATAATGTTTCACCGAGTATCCACTATAGGTAAGCCTATCCACATACTTCCTTTCTCTCTGCAATCTCTGCAAAATGGAGGCAAACTAGATTCCACTCTATCATGATGCAATACATATCTCTACTTAACTCCAGGTGTAACCATTGTAGGTACACCAAACTCATTGTCAAGACTCTCAAAAGAGTCATAACCTGAAGTTAATGGACTTGTAATATCATCGCATACCTTCTCCTTTCCTTTATCTCCCTCCCTCATTGATATATCCATGTCAGTGAATGGAGAGCCATGGCTGCGTAGCCTGCATGTCCAAGGACTTACATTGCCAGATGTATCTTGAGTAGGTCCACTGATAGAAGAAGTGCCTAGTGAAGTGTCATCATTTACTATAGCCTGCTTAGCACCATACTAAGATGCTAACTTATCAAATATGACATCACGATTGAGTAGTATCTCTCATGCAGTCAAAACAATGCACTTATATGCCTTTCTTTTCTGTGAGTATATAATAAAAACACACTCCATTGCGTTTAGGGTCAAGTTTCTTCCATTTGTCATCTGGAACATGAACGTAGGCAATACTACCAAATACTTTCAGATGTCATATGTCATGCTTGTATCCATACAATTTCTCATAAGGTGTATTTTTCTATATTCCTGCTATATGTATTCTATTCATAACATAGATACCCATACGTGCTACTTTAGTCCAATAAGACAAAAGCATATCCTTCTCATTCAACATAGCCCTTGAATCATTGTGTTCTTTATTTCAACAACTCCGTTCTGCTATGGAGTATCGTTACAAGTCCATTGCCTCTTGATCCCATGCTTTGCCAAGTATCTGTCAAACTCCTTTGAGACATACTCTCCACCAGCATCAGACCGTAAGCATGAGACATAACAGTTAAGCTCTTTTTCAACATGAGCTTTAAAATCCATAAAGCTTTCCAACACCTCATCTTTATGCTTTAAGATGTCTATACATGTGTACCTACTATAGTAATCCACAAAAGTCACATAGTATCTAGACCCACCAAGTGATATGTTATGAGTGAGTCCCTAGACATCTGATATCATAATTTGTAAAGATCTACTGCTATTTCATGTATTCTTGGCAAATGGAAATCTTGCTTGTTTCCCAAACTAACATGTTGAGCATTTATGTCCCAAATCAGTATACTTAAACCTTCATAGCCCTATAACAAGCTCCTTATACTGCATATTTTTCAGCTTTTGGACATTTATATGTCCAATCGATTTATGCCATGGATCAATGACTCAGATACTTGTCCCATCATGAGCAAACATAGCAACATTCAATTCAGGTATGTTTGTATCCCCAATGTAAACATCCTACTATGTTTTTGGCCTTTAGCAACCAATCTACAGCCTCTGCCTTATTCCTCTATGAAGTAGCCATCTCTATTGAATCGTACTTGTAGGTTCTACTCAACCATCTGACCTACAAATAATAGATTCTTGGTGATCGATGGTATATGCTATCATGTAAGTGCTTTTTCCTACCATCAAGCATAACCAAGGAAACAATCCTTGTGTGTGCTCTGTCATGTTGAGAATCATCTCCAATACATATATAGCCATTAGTACCTATTTTCAGCTCATCAAACCACTCACCATGTGGTGCCATGTGATTTGAGGCACCAGAATCTATATACCAATCATCATCAGACTTTCCTTGCTGCTTGCCTTTGTTGCATATGTAAGTTGTAGCAAATAGTGTCTCACTAGTCTCAGGCTTTGTAATATTCCACCACCGTAAGATTCTCCCCCCCTTGTTAATTTATTAAAAGAGATTTTTTAAAAAAAATTAAGTTTCCCCTTCCCTGTCAATGCCGTCGGTTGGCAGAGGGAGGGGGACTTGATCTATGAGTCGTCGGGAGGCTAAACGGCAATTGAGGGGGTGGAGGAGGAGGATACGATGACAAAAGGAGTGACATGGTGGGCAGTAGAGCTATTGAGGATCACGGGGTGATGATGACGATGATTTCGATGGGGGGAGGGGCACACGTGTGCCACCTCCAACCCCCCCACTATCCCTCCTCTTTAGCCCGCATGGCGACCAGTGCACATGCAATTGGAGTGGAGCTAAGGGGCCCTTGTTGCAGTGCTTTCCCCCCAATTATAACCCACCTCACCCCTTTAATCCAATCCCCCCCCCCCCCCCCCGCCCCTTGCCTTAAGAGGAGGAAAATAATTTTCTCTTCCTTTTTCCCTAACTATTACCCTTCTTCCCTTATAAATCTCTCCCCCCCCCCTTTAAGAAATACACACACTATTCTTATTTCCTCGTGTAATATTTCCATGCAATAAAAGTTAGCTGGTTAGTTCGAAAGTTAGTTAGTCAATTAATAAGTTAGTAAGGTTACTAACTAAAGACTAACTAAGGTAAAAACTAACTAATATTAATAACTTAAAAATATTTAATTAAAATATATTTTAAAATAAATCGAGAGTCGTAATCCAACATTTTTCTTGGATTGACAAGGACCGTAGCCTCCCTTCACAAAAGTTACAATGTGAACGAGACTTATGAGCCATATTAATCATTAGTATTAATGTGTATAGTTTGGATGGTCCAAAGATATTAGATTTTTGGGGAAAAAAACTAGTATATTTTAGATATTATCCTAAAAAGATAGAACTAAAAGTCATTTAAAAGAAAAAACAAGTGATGTTTTAGTTAGTTTTGGAGATTTTATATAAAGAAAAATAAAGAAAAGTTACTGGCAAAATTGTGTGCATCGTGATCGTAGTCTATAGGCAGTAGACAGCACTTCGAATAGAGAAAAGAAGAAGGAGTGAACTGAGAGCTTTCTATTCAAGTGTCTAGGGGTTTTACCCCCCTTTTGGAGCCAATGTAACCATCAGATTTATGATCTAAGCATCAAATCACCGAGTCTTCCAAGAGCCCCTCCACTCTTGTTCTCAGCCTTATCCCCTCCTCTCTAATTCATTATAAATATGAGGCATGGGGAGGCACAAGGGAGCATAAGGAGACCCCGAGAGTCTATGAGAGAGAGGTAGAGAGAAGGATACCCCTCCAAGAGATTGTGAGGGAGAGCTTGAAAGAGAGAGAGAGAGAGAGAGAGAGAGAGAGAGGCTGCAAGGAAGAGAGTTAGCCCAATTCCCTCTATTTTGATCCTCGACTTACCCATCTTCTCTTACGCTCTCCCATCTCGAATCTATTTAGCCTTCTTAATCTCTTGAGTCTATTTGCAGACGATGGCCTCCAAGCAAAGAATGTCCCATGCGGATGGCGATCCTACAACCGACAACGAAGCTTTGGGCGAAGGCATCACTACCAATTCAACTGCGGTTCCGATCATAAGTAATGTATTTTTTGAATTGTTAGATGCTTGCTTTGATTCTCACATGAGATCCATTAAGGCAATGCTATGACATACGAGAATAGGTCCCTCCTCTCTAATTCATTATAAATATAAGGCATGGGGGAGGCACAAGGGAGCATAAGGAGACCCCGAGAGTCTGCAAGAGAGAGGTAGAGAGAAGGATACCCCTCCCAGAGAGAGAGAGAGAGAGAGAGAGAGGAGTCACCCCGAGAGGCTACAAGGAAGAGAGTTAGCCCCATTCCCTCTATTTTGATCCTCCACTTATCCATCTTCTCTTACGCTCTTCCATCTCGAATCTATTCTGCCTTTTTAATCTCTTGAGCCTATTTGTGGACGATGGCCTCCAAGCAAAGAATGTCACGTGCGGATGGCAATCCTACAACCGACAACAAAGCTTTGGGCAAAGGCATCACTGTCAATCCAACTACGGTTCCGATCGTAAGTAATGTATTTTCTAAATTGTTAAATGCTTGCTTTGATTCTCACATGAGATACATTAGGCCCATGCTATGACATACGAGAATAAGTCCTTGAAAGGGATAAACCTCTTCACACATATTCAAAAGATGGAGTTTGCAAAGTGCATGTATCAAGGGAAGTTAATTGCACTAGTTGTGTATGGCTTATTCGTGGATAGGGCAATCAATTAGGGGTTATGAATAGCATAATCGTAAAAAGAATAACATTGAGAATTGTGCATGCAAGTATTAAGTAAATTTTGCATAGAATCACTCTTTGATCCCAAGGGGGAGAGCAAATATGCGATGGAATTATTATCGCGTCCATTCTTGTATTGTTTGGGAAAAATACAATTAGTTTGTTGGATTGATTGAACAACACCCTAAATGTTTTTCTTTCAATCAATTGATTGTTGCTTTGTGATTTGGATAGATATTCCAAGGCTTGTGTTGATGGGAAATGCATGGTAGGGGTCTGTAATGACAAGTTGCCATGGGGAATAAAGTAATGTTTTCCTAGAAGAGGATATTAGGGCTGATTGCCTTGATTATGCTTGATTCTTAATTGGATTAATTAAGGAAGGATATTTTGCAAGGGTGGATCATCTCCAAGATCGCACCGCGGATTACCCCAAGAGGGCACTGCTCGATTCACAGGCCGATGGTCGAGTGGTGAAAAGGCGAACCACGAAAATGGCATCTCACTCCTAGACCGCTTGTGGGTTAGGTGGAGCCTTTAGATACCCCTTGTCTGTCCAGAATGGAGTTGGAGATCCTCGTGAGCCCAACGTCTAGGACATTGGAAGATCCTATTCTAGATAAAGGATGGAAATTTTGGTGCCATGTGATTTGGAGCAGGTACTTCTGTTGGATAGAAGGGATACATAATTCTCCTGTATGGGCAGGAGACAAAGATTAACTTGAAGATAGGAACTTGTTTGTCAAAAGGACTGCTTGTTTCGTTTTCGTGTCTGTGCTATAAATTACGCGAGCGAACCCTGTTCTCTAAAATGATTAATTAATGAAGCTGATTTTAAATGTCACACATAAATGTGGTAAGACCTAATTAGAAAACTAAAGCTATTAAGGGAAGCAGGTGGACGGAATCAACTATGGGTTCGTCCTACGGAAGGGTGGTCTCAGAGAACTGGGAGGTTTCTCACAAGGATTTATCGGCATTTGACTTCAGATATTATTAAGTTAGAACTCGATTCATGCCATTTTAGGGGACCGGAATGGGACTATGCCCTACGGGCAGAGAGGTTGAGTGGCACATCCCTCTCGTTTCTCATTCTCTTTGAACCAAGTGTGGTATGGATATGCTTTGGATTGGGTATATCTGCGTAAAGTAGGATGTCCAAAACCCGATGCTAGTGTGTTGTGAGGAGACCTTGACAACTAGGAACCTAGATTTTAGATCGATCCTAGTGGCTTCGACCACAAATTTTCCGTTGGGAGGCGGACTCGAAAAACCCTAGGTGACAAACCCTGGAACATTCCATGGGAGTGCCAAGCGGTGCGCTTAGATTCATTTCTCGATGGACCACTAAAACATGCTTAGACAGCCGATAGACAAGCATGTTACACCCCCTGTTGCCAAACTTGAGAGAGAGAGAGAGAGAGAGAGAGAGAGAGAGAGAGAGAGAGAGAGGGAGGGAGGGAGGGAGGGAGGGAGGGAGGGAGGGAGAGAGAGAGAGAGAGAGAGAGAGAGGGGGGGGAAGGGAAAACATAGAGAGAGAGAGAGAGAGAAGAGGCTCAAGAACAATCCCTTTCTTGGGCAAAGGCTCGAGTACCCTCTCTCCCCATCAAGATTCCCGTAACCTCTCCATCGACTAACTCTAGTTGACAAGGAGATCACGAAATTCAAGATAAGGCGTAGGGAACTCCGGCACCAAGGAGTCTTCCGAGCGGAGTGAAGGTCGCATTCCAATGGAAAAGCCGCGACTAGAGAATCAGGCAAAGATGCCACCGTCAACACAAACAGGTTATTGGGCGTAAACGCTAATTCGACACTCCAAAACCAGGTTCTGCTACCATGTCTAGTACTTTGAATTGAACATTACACTCCAAAACCAGGTTCTGCTACCATGTCTAGTACTTTGAATTGAACATTTAAGCATGGACATCATTAGGAAGAAGTCATACTTTGGATCGCGTAACTTGCATAACTCGAAAGGTAGTTGAAAAGGCTTAATAACCATGAATTGCCACGAATAGATTAAGCATCTATGGGTTGTTGTAGTAATTAATCCAAGTATTAGGTTTGAACTTTCACAAATGCATCATAGATTGCCGATGTACATAAATATTCCGTATAGATCAATTGCACCCTATAGACCATTGGAGTAAATTAACTTGCATTTATGATGAACTCATGTACACTCGCACCTAGATACTTAGGTCATGCCTTATGAATTGCATAAATGCACTAGAAGGAATTTTCATGAATGGGAATCATGCATTGTATCATCAACTCAAGAAGGACTTGCATCTAGATTTGCATGGCATCATGGATAGCTTCATTTGCACCACATAATAGGGATGCATCTAAAAAGTAGATCTAAGATGCACATATGAAATGCTAAGCTTAATTGAAAGGGCTAGTTTGGTAAATGAAATCCTACATGATAAGTGAGGCTAGGATATAATTTGACTCAACTAAGATTGAATCGTAAATAGGTCAAATTGTCATCATGACCATATTTTGACTTAGAGTCAATATGCTCTTTGGTCTCTATCCCAATAACCAACCTCGATGAGTCCAAAACACTCTTGGGTATATCATTTTCAAAATATCATACATCTCAAAGAAGCTAACACAAGAAAACTCGAATGTCGTATCGACAAGAAGAATGACCATTCCCCACATTACATTCTATGCTCGCAATTGTTTAAGGATTGTAAATGGGCTTAGTTTACACTTGACTTGTGAGAGGAATGAACAAAAGTTCCTGCTATCTTGAGGGAAGGAAACCCTAGGGTAAACTTAGAACCTCGAAAAATTCTAAAGTGGGAAAATGGCTACCAACTGACCAATTAAAATTCTAGACCGAGACCTTAAGATAAGAACCAAGGGTTAGTAACTCAGGGAACCTACCATCCAAAACTATAGCATAATTGCTCACCCGTATTACAGAGGAGTGAGGTCGAATAGAGGGTATTCTCTATCCCCCCTCAGAAGATAATGGAAAATGACGCCAAGGCAATAAAGACCCAAGAAGGGCAACGCTAAGCATTCAAAGATGGGGACTCCATCTTAGCAAATGTCTTGAGCACTCACCTTCATTATTGTTTGTGCTTGTAAATCTAGAATCACTGTTTGTAAAAGAAATGTATGACCCAAGTTCACATAAGAAATTTAATGAATCAGGTTGAATTCATGGAAGGTGCACCAAGCTACCCCCGGATGGCCACCAACCCTAGCCAAGGGGGTTCCAAATTATCGCAATGGGAACGTGGACCGAACCTGCCACGAGAGGTCTCTCTGTGGATTAGTTTGCACGTAGGAGGATGCTTGGATGCTGGGGGGCTCTAGTTGTAAATTCCATGCCTCCGGGTCCTACTCAAATAATCTACATGACTCGAGATGGATTCTCGAGGCCCTATTACTAGTGCAAGGGTGAAAACTTGGAAGAAATAAGACGCATCCTTATGGATTGTGGGAAACGTCCTTTTTGGACAAGATTTTTATCTCAGTTAAAATACTAATATAAAGTTTGCTTCTAATGAACGAGTTTGAGCTATTTTCATGTAAGTACCGTAAGTTACATAAACGAACCTTATTCCCTAAAAGGCTTAATTAAGGAAGCTGATTTTAAATGTCACATGTAAATGTGATAGGACTTAATTAGATAACTAAAGAATGCCTATTGAGGGAAGCGGGTGGGCGGAACCCCTGATGGGTCCATCCTACGGAAGAGTGATCTCAGAAGATTGGGAGGCTTCTCACAAAGCTCTACAGTCATACAATCTTTAGGTAATGGTAAGTTAGAACCCGATTCATGCCGTTTTAGAGGACCGGAATGGGACTATTCCCTATAGGCAAAGAGGTTGAGCGGTGCATCCCTCTTGTTCCCCATTCTCTTTGAACCAAGTGCGGCATGGGTCTGCTTTAGCTTGGGTATCTCTGCGTAAAGTAGGATGTCCCGGATTGATGCTAGAATGGTATTAAGAGACCTTGGCAACTAGGAACTCAGATTTTAGGTTGATCCTAGTGGATTCAGCCCGAACGTTCTGTTGTGAGGTGGACTTGGAAGACCCTAGGCGACAAACCTTGGAACTCCATGGGAGTGCCGGGCAACGATGCTTAGATTCGTTTCTTGATGGACTGCTAAAAACATGCCTGGACAATCGTTAGTGGGCGGGCACGTTACATGCTCTACATGGTTAGAAGATGCATAGTGTCCCTATTGTCTACCCTTCTGATTAGCTTTCTTTTTCCAGTACTCATTTTGCAATGTGGCCATGATTGTCACATTGCAAATGAGTAAAAAGAAAGCTACCAAATCTTCATCATCTACCTCAGTCCCAATGGATGCTAGCTAATTCGCGATAGTCTTGATCTCAGCCTTATGCATCCATAGTGGGCAGTTTGATATATGCTATGATGGTCACTCGTCCTAACATAGCTTTTGCAGTGGGAGTTGTGGCACGCTATATGGCTACACCTAGTAAACGACATTGGGATGCCATTAAAGGTATCATGAGGTACTTGAAGGGCACAACAAATATGTGCAATGTTATATGGCCAGGACATAGGAGTCATGGGTTACATTGACTCTAATTATGCAAGACATGCAGACATTATAAAATCCACCTTTAGCTATGTGTTTACCTTTGATGGGGGTGTTATTTATTGGATGCCCAAGGTGCAAAAATGCACGACAATCTCTAGTACATTGAGACTGAGCATGTTGCAACCATTGAGGCTTGCAAGGAGGCTCACTGGTTAGGCCGTTGACCTTAGTATGACCGATAGTTTTTACACTGCATTCAGATTCTGTGAGTGCTATCCAATTAGCCAAGAATCCATTCTTCCATGCAAAGACAAAGCACGTTGAGGTGCAGTACCACTTTATTAGAGAGGTCATTGAGGACAAGTCAGTTGACCTTATCAAGATCTCAACTAACCAAACTCATGCAAGTCTATGTATGAAAAGTCTCTCAGTAGAGTGTTTTGACTTCCTTAGGAAGTTGATGGGTGTTGGATGAGATGACCTTTATTCCTCATCCTATTATACTCTATGTACACATTGTAATTTGTCACTTTTATCTTATTCCCTCTTCACTCAAGGCACATTCACCTTTAAGTGGGAGGTTGTTGGGGGTAAAGGAACTTATGCCTAGCCGCCCATGTATTACTACACTGATAGTACTCGCACCTGCACACTGTAGGTGAGGGATGCCCATCAATATCACTTCATTCTTTATTCTTTCAGTGTGACATTGGAATAAAGGGAAGGTCGGTCACACATTGTGACTATTGGAGTTTTTGAAATTCTTCAATGAAGGCCAAATCTCCCATGGATGGTCATTCTCTTTATTTTTTCTTCTCTTTTTAGTTTCGTGAAAAACTATTAGCTATTGTAATACAACTTTCTATAGCTTCAAAGGATAGTGGAATCAGAGTGTGGCATAGATCCCGCATCAAGATAGTGACATGCTTTTGCCATTGAGGGATGTAATTCTTAAAAAAAGTGGCTTTAGCAATGAAGATATCCAATTCTTCAGCACTTTTAGTAATTCTCCAATCTTCCATTGCTTTTCTTCTTCTTCAACACAATGCCACTTCTTCCATTTTCAACCTCTATTGGTGCTTGTTAATGGTAGTTTTTCTCGGTTGCACACCAAAGACATAGAGCCCCAAGAGAGACACCAAGAAAATTAAGAATCTACTGCAAAAAAATCTATATTGTAACATCAACAAGCATGTTTTTCATATTTTAATCAACCACAAGAAGAAAAACAACACCAATCTTCTTAAATCTTCATGCAGCATCATATAATAATTCTCCCACGGATTTATCACAACAAAACTTCAACACATTATTTATATTATTCATCAAAAGAATAGAAGAATACAAAGAAATGATCCATGTTGAATGGAAATCATCACATAGATTTCATCTTTTATCATCTTCATAGTCTCTCTCATGATCTCTCACTCATAGATACATTGTTTTTAGCATGGAAAATTGGCTATGTCTCACTCTCTATCTCTCTCACATATGATATCTCTCAATAGTACATTGTAATAATGAAGAATAATAATCTATAATCTCTCTTTGGTCGTGGATACCCCTCCCAAAAGACATGTCTGATATGAAAGGTCAACAGAGCCATTACAATGTCCTTTCGTAGCTCAACAATGTCACTATCACTTCAGCCTTTACTTGAGTCTTTAGTAGCTACTTTTTCCACTTCTTTGAGCTATTTTGAACTTGTATTCATATATTCCCAAGATTAGAAAACTTCCCCAAGATACACATTCATCCAATAGAGCACTTAAAGAGGCATATAGAGCAAAAACAAAACAGAGACAGAGGCTCTACAGAAGCTCTACAAAGAGTCTATAGTACCATACAAAAGGTCATCAGAAAGCATTTAGCCCAACTAAAACCATTCAAAACCATCAAGAATCATTCAATAAGCTTCCAAAAACTCTTAAACTCTATCAATCATCATTCTAACCTCTCATACAAAAAGAAATTAGAACTAAATAGAAGCTAAATAGAACCAATTAAAACCTATTAGACACTCAGCAGTACCTTTCAGCACATCATATCTCCATTAAAAAACATCATGAGCTTCTCGAACCTATTTAATTTATCCAAAACTCTCTCAAAAACTTCCAAGCCAATCAATCATCATTCAAATCATACAAAAATCACCCAAAAAATAGATTAAAAATAGCAAAAAACACAATCATATCAACCCTCAATACTAATTTAGACTACCTTCCTAAGCATCAATCCACTCAATCTTAAGACCCTAATCTACTATATCATCTTCCAAGAGTTATTCCAATTCAATTTGTAATGGTGGATCTACAATATACAAGAATAAAATAATATTCTTTGTCTCCAAAGTAAGCTATTCTATAGTACTCAAATAGCCATAAAGTTGTTCAAATTCCCTTCATAATTCTCGAGTAGAAAGCCCTTTGGCAGGTTTCACAACCCAGTTAAGAAAATAACTTTTTGTAACCGTGTCAACATCCTCAATATAATAATCATCTTTTAAGGTTTTCTTGAAGTTAGCCTAGGTCCATCCATGCTCTATGTAAATTACATTCGTAGCTCATGTTTTGCAACCCTCTTAAAATATCATGGTCTCTCATCAATTGGAACACTAGCCATCTCCGGCTTTTCTACATAGATATGCAGAAACCTAGACATAATCCTTCCATCAAATTTCTTCAACTATGCAATTACTTCCCACAAAGCTTTGGTAACTGCCTCTTCATGCTTGATCATCTGATAAGTGCACATAAAATCCTTGATCTCTTACTTTAACAAGCTTCTTAGCATTTCCTCCCATCTTTCAATTCTCAAGTTAGTCTTTCACATTTGCTTCACCAAATATTGGGGGAGGGGATAAAGTGCTAGGCCCAAACCACTAGGTTTAGAGAATAAGATTTTATAGGTGATATATAAAAGAAAATTTAGGTATGAGAAGTATGCAAGAGAGAAATCACACGATATCCTGTATTAGTTGTGAAGAACCCTTGCTTCAACCTCTATACAACTCCACTATCACTTTTACACTTACAACCCTATGATTAAGATGATAGCTAAGCCAAATAACACTTTTGAGATGATAGCTTAGACCCAACACTTTAGTTCAAGAGATTTAATGATTGCAATACCTCAATCTTTGCACAAGCAATGCAAGAAGGACCTTAAATTAGGCCTAATGTAATCCTATGATGCACTTGAATCAAAATAGTCCAAAGAACAGTGTATTCCAAATGTAAAGAATGGGAAAACACCAACCAAACTGGTTAGGTATAAGAGGGATGTAAGAGGTTATTACATCCCTTTTATACCTAACAAATGTGGTTGGCATTTTTCCATTCTTTAAATTCCAAATGTAAAGAATAGGAAAACACCAACCATAATGGTTAGATATAAGAGACATGTTAGAGATTATTATTTTCATAATTCTCTTCATCTCACCTCCTTCTCCGAGCTTTCATGGCTTCTCTCACCTCTAATTAAAAAGTTACTCTCAAAATGGTTTGTAACTTGATCACGACCACATATTTTGGCCATGGTTTGGCTAAATTCCTCCAAGATTCTTATCAAAGCTCCAAGATTAGCCTTTTCTTCATGTAGATAACTTGAAAGTACCTACAATGTGTCCTTACCTATTCTATTGGATTTTCATTCTTTATAGCAAACTTTAGCTTTAACAAGTTTATATCTTAGTAATTATGAAATAAAATAGGTAGAATAATCCCTTACTCATGGCCCATTAAAAATATTAAGGAATCTTTTAAAAAAATCATTATAATAAGTTAGACCTTAGAAATTCTATGATAAATGGATAGCATAAGCCCTTGCTTGTGGCTTGTTGACCAATGTTCACACACGCATCTAAGAATTCTCACATTTCAAATGACAAAACTACAAGATATTGGCGATAAATTTATTAACCAAACCCCTTATAACTTAAGGCTCATTGAGGTTTCTATCTAAATGATCGGTGAATTGACTAAGAAACAAGAAATGGGTACATTAAGAGATGAGATAAGAAAAGAAGGTTTCGAAAGGAGATTAGGCCTCCATATAGCATTTGGACATTCAAGATATCCATGTTGACTACTCATGTGCGGGTTGTGATGGCATAATGACTTGGCATGTGGTGACAAAGAAAAGACCCTTTATGATGAGAGGTGATGATAAGAGAATGATGATGGGTAAGGGGAATAGGGGATGTGAATAGTTTAGTGTTGACTGGGTGAAAGGCAGGGAGATGGGTACACTCGTGGACAAGGTTGAAAGTGATGGGATATTGGGTATTGTGATGCTAATTGATAATGGGTTCATTAGATAGTGTATCATTTACAACTTTTTGATCATCAAGAACATGATCAGAGTTCACTACATAACCTTTTAATAGGCTTAACATGAAATACATTGTGAACTTTCAAGTGTCAAAAAATTTGTAACTTCTAAGCATAGCATTGAGTCCTAGACACTTGTGAGGATCTTGTATGGCCTACAATATCTTGGGCTTAGTTTCTTGAATTTTCCCAAGGATAAGGAACACTTGGCACATACAAAAACCATGTCTCCTTCCTTGAAGACCCGCTCTTGCCTTTCTACATCAACATATGCTTTTTGTTGATCCTTGATAACTTGAATATCTTGCCTGATAGCCTTAACTTGGTCATCCATTTCTTCCAACTTTTTCTTGGAAGCAGCTACCTTTAGGGTAGGATCAAAAATTTTTAATGAGGTAAGACATTCTTGTCCATATAATTCTTGGAATGGAGTCATCTGAATGCTTTATGATAGGATGCATTGAAGAAAAATGCAACCAAGGGTAGATACCTATCCATTGCTTAGGGTCTTTGTGTGTGTATTCAATGAATTGCTTCACTTGCTTGATTTGACCATCAGTTTAGGGATGATAAGTTGTGCTAAAACTAATTTATATACCAATGGCCTCAAATAAGTTCTTCTAGAAATGAGATGTGAAAAGAGAATCACAATCGCTTATTATGATGCTCTTAGGCAATCCATGAAACCTAAAGAATTCTTTCACAAAGAGCCTTATGATATCTGAAGCCTTGTAGTTGGTTTTGCCTAGCATAATACGAGCAACCTTTATTAGCATATATATAATTACTAAGATTGAGTTGTATCCTCCTTGAACCAAGGGTAATCCAACTACAAAATCCATGTTGATGAACTCCCATTTTATTTGCAAGATGTCAAGTGGATGGAGTTTTTCCAACATCTTGACATGTTCAACTTTTACACGTTAGCAGCTTAGGCATACAATGACATATTGGGCATTGAGTATGTTTAAGCATTTCAAACTAGACTGCTCAATGGGAGTCTATACAATAGCAGCCTCTTTGTTAAGTCGATAAGGGGTACAACAATCAAGGCATAGTCCTTGATAAAGACTTTGTATCATCTTATTAGACCCAAAACATTATAGACTTTCTTAACTATTGGAGTTTCCCATTCTTGCATATCCTTATCCTTGGTAGGATCCACCACAATCCCCTCATCGAATACTATGAATCCAAGATACTCAATCTACGTCGAAGAAGGTGCATTTCTTCTTATTGGCATCCCCTCATTAGATACTATGAATCCACCACAATCCCCTCATCAAATACTATAAATCCAAGATACTCAATTTGCCTCTTGAAGAAGGTGAATTTCTTCTTCTTGGTATAGAGTCTAGGGGTCATTGTTTCAAGGATCACATGGAGTTGTAGCTCATAATCTTCGTCCCTCTTTGAGTAGGTCAAGATGTCATCAAAGAAGACAAGGACAAAGTTAACAATATAGGTCATGATGTTCATTAACATTAGACACTTTTTTTCCCCCCTTTGTCTTTACCTACAACACTAGTAGATGCACTTGAAGATGTGGGACTACTCCTTAGTCTCCTAGACCAATGGTTAATTGTAGATGTAGTACTAGATGATATTCTGGTCCACTAAGACTCCATGATTCTTACTTCTCTTTTTGCACATAATTATCATGATCATCAACATCATCCAATCATCACCACTAGATGTATACCAACTACTCATCTCATAAAAAATAACATCCTTACTCACTTTGTATGTCCGAACCAAAATTGGGCCTGATACTAGCTCTAAGGCTCTAGCTAGGGCTCAATGCTCAACCAAAACATCCCACGGCCTCGCGGCCAAGAGCGTTTGGATGCTACGTACACACTGATCTAACTTAGACATGCCTTTGTACCATTTATAGTCCAATGGATCCCTTCCCAACTCCTCACAGGGAGCACCCCTTAGCTAATTGCCATGTCACACTACGACTCTCCGACACCTCGGGAATTGGCCCTAAGATCCACTGTTCAAATATATAACACATACGAAACATAGTCATCTCTTTATAAAAATCATTCGAAGAGATAGTTTGTATCCTCACTTTAATAGTCCCCAAAAAAACAAATGTACCGCACCTATAGCTTGGGACTTCTCACACTCTCAACATGGGTCAACATTTAGGAAACCAAGTGCTATGCAATCCAAGAGTTAATACTCATTTGATACAATGTATATGAAATGCGCTACAAAGGTGAATGCCCACGAGTGTACAAAAACCTCATGTCTTAGGCTCACAATACATCCACAAATATATCTATAATTTTTTGTAATTGTCAAAAACAAGTAAATTTTCTTCATAAAATAGATATATCACTAAATTGCATGTTTTGTGTCATGAAAATTGAATGCATGGATAGCCATTAGACCCGCCATCAATCTCCACACAGTGCTCGATATCACTTCTCATAGCTCTCAATCTTGCATCAATCTAGTGCATGCTGGACAAGCATTCTTCATCCCGTTCTTCTCTTTTCATTTCCCACATGAATGGTCTGGTCTCTCTTAGAGAAGAGAGAAAGACTAGATTTGGAATTCCACAACCAGGCAACTATTCATTACATGAAGAGAGGCAATGGAGAGTAAAAATTTGGAGAAGTCGGCTTGTATGATCAGATCAATGGGTTATTTGTAATCTCCAACCCCCATCTTCCAAGAATTGCCATGGTGCCCTCTCCTTGATCGCGTTCGTTTTAAAAACCATCCCCCCCTGCCCCAAACCAAAAAAATTTGGGGGACCAAGGCCCCCCCAAAGGCCATGCCTTTTCTAATATTGCCTTTAATTTCCCTCCCAAAGTCTGTGGCCTCTAGTTCCTCCCGCATCTGGTGCCCGATTCCACTTCAAAAAAAAATCTACATGTCCATCTTGAAGTCAACTATCCGACCAACTTGTCCTACTTCAATCCGATATCCGACAAAGTTATGAAAAATTTTCAACCACTACAAAGGTCAGTCCTTTGAAGTAATTTGAATTCCTATCTTCCACGGCCACTTAAAAATTATTGAAACAACTCTCCTCCCCCCCTAATCGAAAATTTTGGTGGTCTAAGGCCCCCCCAAAGGCCATGCCCTTTCAAATCTTGTCTTTCATTGACCCCCTCAAAGTCCAACCTTCAATTCCTCTTGCACTCGGTGCTGATTCTACTTTTATTTTATTTTTTTTGCATTTGTCTCGAAGTACTGAACTACTAGGAACTTGTCTTGCTTCAATCCAACACCAAAAAAATTATGAAAAATCCACAACCATTGCAAAGGTTGATCTTTTGAAGTCCTTTGAATTCATGTCTTCCATGGAAAATGACATATTTTGGCATGTCTCTAGCTCTTTTTCCAGCTTAAAATCTCTCTCTCACTATATTCACCTATAACAAGGTTATAACAATGATAACCTTTCTATTCTAAAGAGTATCCAATGAAGATACATTTTTCAGCCTTTGTATGAGCTCATTTTGTAGCTCATTTAGCACATGAATATATGCAGTTCTTTCCTGTGAAGAACCTCAGATCAAAAATATTTTGGCATATTCTTTTCAGCCATTAATGCCCATGCAACTTCTATAATATACTTATTTTTTCTTTCTACAACCTCACTTTGTTGTGGGATATACTTGCAAGTAAACAATCTCTTTATCCCATGAGATATTAAGAAGTCACTGAACTCATTAGATAGGTACTCTCCCCCTCCATCTGACCGCAACTTCTTAACTTTCAAGCCTATTTATGTTGCAATAGTAGCCTTGGAAGTTTTGAAGTGCTCAAATACATCACTCTTCATAAAAAATACCCATAGCGTTCTTGAACAACCATCAATAAATGTTACAAAATATTTGCTGCCACCAAGAGATATATTTTATGTAAGACCCCAAACATTTGTATGCACAACATCAAATATATTCCTAGTCACATTATCATGCGAAAAAGGTTGTCTTGCCTACTTATCAAACCAACATGCTTTACCCACTTTATGAAAATTTTTGACGCTAAAAGTAGGCGACCGTGCAACCAATCCTTGGATTGTATTAATTTTAGCCTTTGTACATTTGCATGTCCAATATATTTGTGCCATTATTCAATGTCCACAACCACTCCTTTTCCTTTAGCATACATAATAACATTCATAGTACGAATTTGAGTATCTAAGGTGAACATACAGTCAACTCTACTTTCTTTTGCAACCAACTTACACTTATCATTAAAGTATTCCATAAAATAACTTTTTGCATTAAATCGAACATGTAGCCCCCCTTGCTATACTATTTGGCCAATAGACACTAAATTCTTTGTGATTGATGACACATATAATACATCTAACAAACTCTTTGTCCGATCATCATGCAAGGATAAGGAAACTTTTCCAATGTGTGATTGGGTGGCATGAATCATTACCCGTCTGTACATAACCTAGATTTCATAAATCATGCATCTCTTCAAATCATTCAACATGATTGATCATATGATTAGATATGCCTAAATTAACATACCATACATCGATATGTGTCCCCTTTCAAGTAACAACATTCATCATATGCTACATAATAAACATGCGCTTATATTTGTCTTCATTCTATTGTGAAGACGATACATAGTTTCCTTGCTGCAATTTACATTGCAGATATCATCCTTCTTAATACTATAATGGGCTGCAATATGACCTATTTTACCATAATAATGACAAACAATACTAGAAGTGCCAAAACCTCTATTCTACCATCCACCTCTTTCTTTAGAGCTCCTCCTACCTCTAAACTTTCCATGGGCTCCTAAAACTCACATTTTATTGAATTACTAGTTTAACCTATTTTGTTGGTTATTACCAGTACGCCCTATACCATGCCCTCTTGAAGAGGATCTACCACGTCCCCTTCCTAAACTTGAGTAAAATGCTTGGACTTTTTCACTGCTTTCTTTAGATGATTTACCTTGCATATTGATCTCCTTAATGATCATGAGAGAGAGCAACTCATCAAAATCTAGAAATGGCTTCCATACATATACATAAGTAACAAATGATTTTCAAGCCTTTTCATTATTAAGAATACTCACAGTAGATGATACCAAATCATCATCATCAGGCATTGCATCAATCGGTACCAAAGCATCTGCAATGCTTCTCACTTTCAAAATATATCATTGATATACATTTTTTATTTTTCAAAGTATTCAACTCTTGCTTGAGTTAAATCTTTCATGCCTTTGTATTCACAGAAAATATATTTTCAAATGTGGTCCATGCTGCATTTTTTATATGTTTCAGCATAGTATTATCAATTATTACTGATAGCCAAAACACATTACCTTTTTTTCTTTTGCATTCAATTCTTTTCACTCCCTTTAATTCCTTTGTAGGCATTGGAGGGTCACTCAGCTTTCGCTCCTTTTCTTCACCTGAAACAAACTCAAAGAGGTCTTTTGTAATAAGGAAGTTTGTCACATGGAACTTCGATGGATGGGTAGTTGTTCTTGCCCAACTTCTCAATGATGAAGTTTCCATTGTTCTTTACCATTTCCACAAAGTTGATAAAACATATCAAGCAAGTATTTTGCAATCTTTTACAATAAGTACAGAGCAATGCACCAAATAACCTCTTTCATTGATTGCTCAATTGTACATGTAATCTTAAACCTCTTTGTGTATAAATCTTGTGTTTGCTTCTTGAGAAACACCTCAAAACTTATAGATTTAAAATTTGTAATATTTGCACTCACTTTTTCGATCGACAGTCAAAATTGCAGTATACTTTGAAACTACTATCCACAACCTTACAGGTCTAAAATGGGACCCAAAACAGTCTCAGATAGCCAAAAAAGCAATGGTAAAGTCTCGAAATACCTATTTGTAGAATATACAATACTCTACTTGCACACAAAATCTCACAATAATGTGAGATTTTTTCTCTGCCTTGCTTCTAGTGCCTCCATAGACTCTATCCAAGGGAAAGAGTTGAAGAATGGTAGAGCTTCTTACCCATTGCTTGCTTACTCGAAACCTTGTTTCTTTACTTTCAATTTAGCCTTCAAAACTAGCCTCTTCTAATGGTGCCACTCTGATACCATATCACAAATCACATGATGGGGGGACTTGCTTGAGTTGTTGTACCAAACACACACCATACACATAAGAGGAAGCTCACTCCATAATACAAGAAGAGAGATAGAGGCCAAAATGTTTTCTTGCTGGTTTCTTCTTTTCTTTTCACATATAATAAAATGTACACAAAGCATATATAAGATAGAATCTAAAGCAAAGTGGCCTACTAAGTCAAGCATATATAGAACCTAAAGCAAAGTGGCCTACTAAGTCAAACACTACATAACTGACTATACTAATCGACTTGCGCTATAACTATGCCAATTGTAGGTAGGTACAACAAACCAAATATAATAAGTGATAAGTTAGTGGCTATATGAGGATTGTAATGACCACCGATATGCTAAGTATAGATGTGCAGACCCAACTAACTAGGTGGTCCATCATCATCAATGTCCACAACAAGTGTTGAGCTTGACATCTCAACAATTATTTAGCCTATAGCTTTGGATATTGTCTCTTGAAGTGGCCTAGCCCATTATAATGAAAACATATTGGTGCTTCACCATTGGCACCTATAGGTACAAAGTTTCAAACTACATTTTTTTTGGCCTTCTTCCTTTGACTATCTTAGTGTTGTCCTTAGACCCTTTTGATAGAATTGTGTGGCCCTTTGTATGGAGAATTTCATCCCCAAAATTTTCCACTCTTGAGTTTTGTTTGAAGTTCTTCAATAATTGACTTAGCTCAAATTAATGTGTCTTGCAAATTAGATGGCCTGATTGCTTCAAGGTGAGTATCTAGTGGACGGTTCAATCCATGGCATAACTTTGACACTTATTGGGAGATGTACATGGATGGGGCATATTTCAAAAGAGATAAAAATCTAGAATAGTAGGCTTCTAAACTTACCCTAATTATTTCAAGTTAAAGAATTCATTCATCTTTAAGGCGTAGTATGCTGGAAAAAGGTATCACCCGTGCACAGCCTCCTTTAGGTTCTCCTAGGAGATGGTTGCTTTCGAAACCCCTTAGTCTTTACACCATTGTTTCTAGCTGAGCTTTATCTATAAGCTTTAGCTTGGCTATTGAGAGGAATAGTCCTTAAAATAGTAAAATAATATTCCATGGACTCAATCCAAACTTTTCCTTTGGATTCAAAATCCTTTCCCTTGCCATCGAGGACTTGGGCAGCTTGATGGGCTTGAGAAGGAATTTCTTCTTTTGTGCTTCAACTGGGATAAGCGTAGGTATAGAAGGCATAATATCCTAGGATTGATAAAATTTACAAGATTTGGCATACATTTCATATGCCACAACTTTGTATTTTTCTTAAGACTTTTAGTACTCAATCACACAATTTAATTTTACAACATGAGTTTCATACGGAAATGCACAATGATGAGAGATTGAGATCTTTTTTATTATTTACACTTTTGGTAATGCTAGCCAATTTTTTTATTACATCATATAGAAAACTCTAAGTAAGAAAAATTATTTGTATGGGTGGATTAAAAAAAGAAACAAAATCCTTTATTTAGATCCCATAAAGGCATACAGTTTTTCATGATAGGGGGTTGCAAAATCCCCAATGATAAAAGTCTAATACATGAATTTTATAGTAGGTAGGCAATTTTCTATCAATATCCACAAACCTATATTCTTGAGGAAGGTTAGGAGACCTTATATATGGGAGTCATGATAAGCATGTGGCCTTGTGTGATTATTATATCAGCTATGATTACTTTGGTTACTTTATCGTAGATATATTGGTCTAAGTGGATCTATCAACCACTTGTGAATTGGGTGGGGTTCCTTTTGGATGTATGGCATTGAGATGGAGTGCAAAAGAATTATGCAAGTGGTTTAGGGTGATAGGTCTAACCATAGGCGAGGCGAGCTCCCTAGGTATGTCCTGCCCTTGATGTACCCTGAACAATTGTGGGGGATGTACAAAGGGCTAGGGGATCAGGGACAGAGCTAGCTGACCAAGGTCACTGGACGTACCTAATTTGAGGACGCCTAGGTGCGGTGCTGTGATTGTGTGTGCTTCTTTTTTTTCCTTTCCTTTTCTTTTCTTTTCTTTTCTTATTCTCTCTTTCTTTTTTTTTCTTTCTTTTTTTGGTGGACAAAATGAATACAATCAATGCCATACATTGAGGCTATTAGCCTTTCATTTGGATTGAGAAATGTTGGGATCCAAAGGCTATGGAGAATGGATATTACAGAGATGATTGTGTCACCAGCCTTGATGCTAGAGGAACTGTTGTTGAGATGAAGAGATACACTTTAGATTTTGCAAACCTCTTTGTAACATGTGAGACATCGAACAATTGAGGTAGCACTTGGAGTGAGCTGTGTAGGACAAGGGCAGAGCATCTTGCGAATTGAATCCTGGATGATGAAGAGACGTTTGCCCTTGTTGAGAGCGTGGCTCCTGCCCGAACATAGAGTCTGGCCAAGAAGGAGGAGGCAATCAATGATTATGCTTTGGCCATGCTCACTTGCAATATGTGCTTTTTGCAAAGGTGTCCTTGGGTTCTCATCCAGTGGTGCTTCTGTCATGGCTTTTGTTTCTTGGTATTCTTGTCACTTCCTCCATAATGGTTCTTTGTGGGGTTGGTGGTCTTGTGGTGACTTGGATATTAAACACTTCTAGACATTGACTTGTGTCATTCTACATTCACTTAGAAAGGCATGAGAGCACATGCAAGTCACATGCTTCAACCATAATGAAAATGTCCAGCTAAACAAGACATCACCAACCTGAATCCCTTAGTTTTGACTTGATGCATATCACATGCACTTGGTCATCATTGCTCATGGGGTGTGTTGGCCTTTGCTTCTTTTGGTATTATTTACACAATCACAAAACACGTTGTTTATTTATGTACATGTTCATGAAACCATGTCACTTCACGAGGATAAAAGCCAATTGTAGAACTCCGGATTGTACTGGAGTGTGGCGCACGCATCTAGTACTCATGGCAGCTTACTCAATACCGATAGATATTTTGCAATATCGAGTAGCATGGAACCTTGTCCGAGTCTACTGGCAACATGTAACTCCTCCTCAGTGAGAACCTTATCAAACAGAGAGTTCTCTTGGCTAGTTTCAGCTAAGTCCATACCCCGAATGGCAGTTAGCACTCGAAAGGAAGTTGGTGCCACATACATTGGGTCTCTTTGAGACCGCCATTTGGCCAATCACTCCTCTGAGATTGTCATGATCTGGGCTCCTAGTTCGGCCATTGCAACGTGGTTTTCACACCAACGTTGTTCAAATTGACTTCGACCCTCTGATAGTCGCTTTAGTTGCTCTATCTCTAAGAGATTTGGTTGGCAGAGCACATCATTGAATGTTACAGTTAAGCGTAGTTCGTCGGCTTCCTCATAAGAGATGAGTCGCATGCATTCATACAGGAGCATGTTATAATGTTGGTCAAGATGTTCTTGCTCTTCCCAAGATAAGGGAAATGGCAAGCATTCTTCAAGCTGCTCTTTAAGGAATGCGCCCATGTCTGCCAGGAGGTAGACATGTGCAAACACTTTGAGCTTAGCATCCAACTCGGTTAAGCATTCTGTGACACTTCTATGTTCAATGAGGGCTTGCTTGGTTGTTATCTCATGCAAGGTTCTAGGAGTTTTCCTGGGCTTCAGCATAGCTGGGGGCTCAAGTCTAGACGAGCAAGTTTGGCCAACGCTAGGATTTCTTATGCTCCTGGGGTTTCCATATTTCTCCTGAGGCTTTGTCATTGCGTTATGGTTCTCCTTGGATGTGACTGGTATAAATTTGTCACCCTGTTGTGACAGCGTTGTATCCACTCTTGATTGGTCAATGCAAGTTCTATCATCGGTGGATTGAGTATTGAAAGCAACCATTGATGGTAACAGCTGCTTTGATTTTTCAGAGCACATAGATGTGTCTGAGGTTTCACTGCTACTAGGAGAGGCATCAATGGGGTCATTGGTGGATGGACTTGATGCTTTATTCCTCAGCTCTCTAGCGCTCTTGGTGTCAATGTTCTTGGGGTCCACAACCACCTGTAATTGCTCTTTTTTTTATTGTTTTCTCCTCTTTTTCTTGGTCAGTGAAGGTGCATCTCTCAACGACTCAATACCCTGGACTAGGTCAACTATTGATGTGCTTGGTTGGGCCTCAGCATTCTCTTTCTCTAGTGTGTCCTTATGGGACATAGCCATGGCCTGCTGAATAGCCTCACTAGGGTGTGAGGGTACAACTGCCCCCCTTTTTGGAGAGTCTAGCCCTTCCCTTCTGTTTAACTCCTCCAGCCTAGAATTTAGGCGCTTGGGAAGTGCTAGAGTTGTCAATGAAGTTGGTTGCGACACCTCCTCCATAGGTAAACCACTAAGGACACGTTGCGCAAGGGGCATTGTCACGGCCAAGGGCTATGACTGTTGTGATCCCTGATTGGAAGTAGTAGCGGCTAGTCCAGTGGATTGGCTACTCTTGGTGGATTGTGGTGTTAAGTCCTTAGGTCGATTGGAAGTAGTCATGTCTTTTGTTGCCCTTAGAGCATTCACTTGAGTATCAGTTGAGCTAGCCACGGTGGATTGCATAGGCATATCCTTAGGTTGAGAGCTAAGGGTGGTGTCGTGTCCTGCCTCTTGGACATTTGGAAGCTCTGATGTAGGTAGAGATTGGGATCGAGTAGCCGCACTTGACGACTGTTGTGCTTCCTATGTCCGTTTAGGGGAAGAGGGTGTAGGAGACTTGGGACTCCTAAGTGGTTTTGACTCTGGCTAGGAGATTTGCTCATGGCCGTTAGATGATTTTGCTATTTGCTTTATTGAGCATTTAACCTTGCCATGAGCAATGTTGTGCCTATGATGCCTACTATCCTCTTGGGGAATCAAAGGCTCCTTGGGCACTAGCGAATTCTGCCTATCCTCAATGATTACATCTGGTATGTGCTTGTCAAGCACGCTAGGCTGAGGATCTACCCTCCAATTAATCCCGTTTGGTTTCTTGATTTCGACCATGAGGGGCTTGGTCACTCCACTGTTGTTGACTCGAGATTCGGTTTTTCTTTTAGATCTCCTCCTACGCTTCTTTGCTCTTGATACGATCTGGCCTTCAGTCAACCAGGGAGGTTTAGCAAGGGGTCTTGGCATCCAAATCCATAGGTTACCTACGTAATACCCTTGAGCAAGTAGCAATGCTTTGGACACCCATTGTAGCGTTGTGCTGACCCTCCATCGATGCCTTCATCTATAAGGCTTGGGCTTCTTTTGGGGTCTTCTACGATATTTGTAAGTCCAAAGCCCGTCCTTGGCATTGTCTCTTGACCTTCTTGTTTCAAGCATGGCCTCACTCATCATTGGTTCTCGTTGTTCGACCTGTGCTTGTATCAACTCTTCCAACAAGTCCTTGCTCTCGTTAGTAGGCTTGACTGTTATATCAGCACCTTCCTTGCCTTTCCCTCGAGGTTCGATGAGGTCACCCTTGCTGAAGGTTGTGACTATCCTAACACCTGGTAGTGTCAGGTGTATCCTCTGTGCTACATAGTCAGCCTCACACTTGGCTGCCCTTTTGAAGGGTCTTCCAAGGAGGGTTTCCTTCCCGTAATTAGCACTATTTGGAGGAACATGAAATAGGATATGCAAGCTTTCAATTTTAATTGTCGCAAGGATTTTGCATTTTCCTATGAGTGCTTGTAGGTGTCCCCCGTACGGGCTAAGAGTTGCATTAGTCGGTGTGAGCTCTGGTTGGCCTAGTAGGGTCCATGATTCATAGGTCAAGATATTAAAATCTGCTCCTTCATCGATAGTATGCTCTCTTTTCGCGGTGACTTTGACCCTAAGATAAGCATGTGGTACTATGTCTTCGTCTTCCGGGTCTTGGCTTGTAAATTTAAGCCTTCTGACAAATGCCCTTGAGTCCGCAACTACACGACCATATGTGGATTCCCCACTGATGTCTTGGATCGTCAGTGCAGTGCTATTCAAGGAGCATCTATCGTCAGGACTGTCATATCTAGTCATTCTTGTTGTTTTAGCTTGATGTCGTTGCTTTTCGCTTTGACTAGATGCAGTCTGAATGCAACATGTATGTGTTTTTGCAGTGTGGCCTTTTTTCCCTTGTTGGCTAGATTGGCCCATTGATATTCTAGGGTCTCTGTTTCTCTCTGTTCGGGTATGGGCTTTTGGTTGCTCTTTTGCAAGTGAGAATCCATGCTCATGTAGAGACATTACTACACTAGGGTCCAATTTGGAGGATTTGTCACGACGTGCGTTTTCTCTCCAACCTACTTGGGGGAGGTGCAGAGGGGGCAGAGCCCCCTTTGCAGGGGTCCGGGGGGACAGTCCCCCCGGCCCGCAGGGCTGTTACGATAAATGCCATGCACAATTTGGAGGACCATTTATAGCCAAAATTTGAACTACTTACTCTAAGTTTCAGTCCAGTGATGGATCTGTGATGTGCCTTTAGCTCTACGTAGCCTTTGGGGTCAATTTCAGGGTTTAGATATGCCAAAATTTGTGTTCTAGATACCTGTCCGATTTTGATAGTTTTTTGTCCGATTCTCAGATGTCCGATTTTCAGGAGTCCGATTATCAGAATCGGATGTCCAATTTTGGGTTGGTCCGATCGCCCGAGCGGTCCGATTTTGGTCACGTCCGATTTTTGCAGTGGTCTGATTCTAGGAATCGGATCGGATAGGGTGGTCCGATTCTAGTAGTCGGATGGTCCGATTCTGGGAGGACTGGTCCGATTCTAGTAGTCGGATGGTCCGATTCTGAGACTAGTCCGATTCTGGGAATCAAATCGGAAAAGTGGTCCGATTTTCGAAGTGGTCTGATTTTTGGAGTGGTCCGATTTTCGGAGTGGTCCGATTCTAACGGCCTGGTCCGACGGTGCGGATGACGGCCCGCAAGTTGCGCACGATGCCTCTAGGTCAACATCTACTCCACCGAATCATCCAGCGCCTTCCAGATATGTGCAAAACACTACAAGGAAATGCCAGACATGCTTGGAATCACTGTGGTGCTCAAATCAAACAGCACTCCAAGGATCTTGCCCCTATTTCCCTGTTTTAGCCTTTTATACAGCAACAAAAAACCCTACTATTTGCTTCTTTTTCTTTGTTTTTTCCTACCCTAAATGCATATAAATCACAAAGCAATCACCTACACTACTCCAATATGCTTTTCCAAATCCAAAAACCAAAAACCTACTTGCTAAGGAGATCGAATACCTCTTCAAACTCCCTCACTTCCTACCTATCTACCTCAAGCATTGGTTCGGGGAAAACCCTACTTTAATACTCGATTCGAAGTGCGCAAGTGCTCAAGGCTTGAATCCGTTGGTCCCGACAATGGAACCAAAATGTGGGAGCTTTCGCTCAACTGCCAAGACCCACAGACCGCTTATTGTTCAAGCGTTCCAAGTCAAGCACTAATGGCTACCTCTCACATAGCCGACGCGCCATCCATATCTACAGGTGTAGTGAGCTTACCTCCATGCCGATCGAGTTACCTCCTCTCTCGTGTGCACTCCGGTAGCTCCAAGATCCAAGTGCAAGCTTCAAGCAAGCTCCATCCTCAAGCTCCATGCTCCAAGCTCCATTGCCGCGAGAAGAGAAGAGAAGAGAAGAGAAGAGAAGAGAAGAGAAGAAGAGAGGAGAAGATGGAGAGCTTCTCCTTCCCCGTCCCTCACCCTCACACACTCACTCCCTCACACTCTCACACTCCCTCTCTCAAGCACAAGCTCAAGCAAGCAAGAAGAAGAAGAAGAAGAAGAAGAGGAGAGCTACTTTTGGCCACACACAAGAATGAGCTTCTCATTCCACTTTTGGCTTTTATACATGCCCTACTCCTCATTGGGCGGTCTTCCCCTTTTTACATGATCGGCCATTGGCCTAGGTCCTCTTTTCCTATTTCCTTCCTATCCTTCTCGCTTCTTCTCCACCGTCCGTCTATCTTTACAATTTGCACAGGAGAGAGCCTGGCACTCTTTTACAAGATTTTAGGGTGTGCCTTTGTATTTTAAAATGCACCTTTTCCCTTTTGCATTTGCCTTGGACTTTTAAGGTTGCCCTTGCACTTTTGGCCTTTTCTCCTCTTCTTTCTTCAATCGGGCTACCTTTTTTCCACCTTTTCCCTGCGTCTTTTTTATTTCCTTTTGCTTTCTTCGTGTTGGGGTTAACAATGATGATCATGGGTTGTCACGAAAACGGTTAAGTATGATTGGGTTGTTGCAATACTAAGCCGAGTATTAGGCTCCTGTAGACCTTTAAAGAGAAGTAGCTCGCATTTGCATTAGGCCTGATGACTTCATGTCCCCCGCACAAAAGAAAAATACAAGTCTCTATTTATGTTTTGCATAAGTGCATTGAAATGAAGTCCCAAGAGTGGAAGCTCCGCATTGCATCATCGTCTTAGGAAAGACTCGCATCTAGATTGCATGGCATCATGGACAGTTTCAGTTGCACTACTAGGGATTCTCTTAAAGATCGATATAAGACGCACTTATGAAGTGCTAAACTTAATTGCTAGGGATTCTCTTAAAGATCGATATAAGACACACTTATGAAGTGCTAAACTTAATTGCTCAAGGTAGTTCAATAAGATGAATCCTATATGATACGTAAGGCTAGGAAACTTGACTTATTTAGGGTTTGAAAGTAAATGAGTCAAACTATTGTTACATTCATAGGTTGACCTTGAGACAAGTGAACCACTCATTGGTCCCTATCCTACATCTGGCCGCGATAAAGCCAAAACAACCTCGGAGATATCACCTTTAACCATGATACAACTCGATGTTAATACAAGAAAACTCGAGTGTCATTTCCCTAAGAGAAGAACCCTGGACTAAGGGCTAGCAAGCTAGGACAGTTACCATTTGGGAACTATCGGATATAGATCCAATTGCATAATTGCTCGCTCCTATCACATAGAAGTGGGGTCAGAAAAAAGGTATTCTCTATCCCTTGCAGGATATTGAAAATTGATGATAAGGCAACGAGGAAAAACACTAAGCATCAAAGGTAGGGACTCCACCTTAGCAAATGTTCGAAGCACTTGCCTTCACCATTGTTTGTGCTTGTAAATTTAAGAACACCGCTTGTAAAAGGATTGTATAACATAGTCACTTCTAGTGTGGAGAAGCTACAACATGTTGAGACTACCACTAGTTCAAAAGACTACCCAAGAAGGACATCAGTGAATTTGGGTGGTCTTACCACATTAGAGCTCTCATGTGAGGAGTTGAAACATAACAAGGACCAAGCAATTCTAGAGAAATTGGAATTACAAAAAAAGTATGAGGCAGAGAGATCATCTCATCAAGAATTTTTGAAGCACTCGGCCGAGCAATGACTTACAAACTCAAATTGTGGATAATAACAAGGAGATGGAGGACCTAAGGGAACAATTGCAAGAAGTCGAGACCATAAGGAAGAGGGAAGAAACCATCCATGCTTAGGTTTCTCATCTTATGGTCTAGCTAGAGGAGGAAAAGTCAATGACAACGGCTCTCAAAAGAGAGTTGTTAGAAGCACATCAGACTCAGGCACATGAAGATAGCCTTCACAAGGTTGCACGATACAATTGCCACGAGTCTGTTGACTACTGCTATCAATCAAGTTGAGGAGAAATCTAACAGAGCTTATGAGGAGATGTTGTAGCAGCTATTCACAGACTTGGCTCATTCCCTTCACAAGGAACACCAATTTAAGCTTCATGCAACTGCCTACAAACATGCATAACCATTACAGCAGGGGCTTTATCAACAGGCCATTTGCACTATATCATCCAAAAGCACAGATGATGTGGAGGAACTCAAAGCTCAATTGGGGATTGCTACCAGTGCCTTGGCCACTTTTGACCATGGGATGGAGCTCATGTTGTTGACCTCAGACCCAACTAGCAGCCAGATAATTGAACATTTGCATGATATGGGCTATAATGATCAAGAATTGAGGGATGTAGGAATGATGCAACCAGCATCTAGTGAGCCATGTGACTTACAATATGAGATGGTTGTTGAAGACCCTATTGCAATAGAGTCTCTTGAAGATATGGTTCCTTCTGATGATTACATGGATCCTCAAGCTTTTTCAAAGTAGGAAGTAGGAGCAATGGAGGAAACACAGGAACCCCCAACAGTGTCAGACAAGGAACCTGAGGTCCAAGAGCGCTTTGATAGGATGGTTCAAGTTCTTAGGACTACCCCTTAGGATGTGCCAGAGTATCCCATTGGAATGCAAGGCATCGAGGCACAAAGAGAGGATCTAGATGAGCCCATTAAGACCTATCATGAGAACAGAAGAAGGAGAAAACTATCATTTTTTATTTCAATGTCTATGGAGATGCCAAATTCAAAATACCCTTACCACTTAGTATAGTGCAAAATCTTATTAAAGTGGGAGAGAATATCATTAAGAAGTGGTTGAAGAAATAGGATAGGTCGGCCTTGAAAGAAGCTTATAAGATTCCCAAGGAGAAGAACAAGAGGGAGTATCTCACTCAAAGGCCAGGAGAGGTTTGGAAGCTTCAACCAAAATGGAGATATCCTATCCTCGAAGCAAATGAAATGACCCATTTAGCCTTTTGCTACTCAAATCGGAAGACAAATGTGCTCCATTTTCCTTATCCGAGAAGGTATGGAAGAGACTATGATGTTGTGAAGCATGGCAGACATAACTTTCCCAAAATTCCCAATATCAATGCTCCTCATGAGAGTAAAATCTATCACTTCCAGTTGAGTGATCTGCTACCCTCTTTTGACAGTTTCCTTAAACTATACTCGAATTGCCCATATCCTGCCTTCATAGTCACTTGCAATTATCCTACCTCATAGTCAAGCTCTTACAGCAGAGCCACCGACCCCCTATGAGGATGGCTTGCCACCCTTATTCTTCGACATCAACACAGGGATTGACCGCATTGCCATGGCAAGACTTCTTCTTTGAGCTGTCTTGTTCCCCTCTTACTATGTAGCCTTACTTGAGGATATGGTGGATAGCAGATTTTCCCGATGTACCCATCCTTTCTATCCAGAATCGCCCATTTATCTCCCAACTTTTCTTAAGCCATATCTTTTGAGCAGAGGGTGTCTTTCACTCACCTTGCAGCCACTCCCGGAGGAGTGACTCACCTGTACATCCACCAAAAAAAAAAACACTCACAAGCACTACACCGCACCTAGGGGTCCTGAAATTGGATGTGTCCAGTGGCTTTGGTTGGCTGGCTCCATCTCTAACCCCGTAGCCCTTTTCCCATTTTCCCGCACATTTGCTTAGGGCACATTAAGGTCAGGACATACTTATACTTTGCAAGTTCAAAGTGTGTGGAGGATCACACATCATCACTGCTACATCAACATCAAATCTCCCATCTTCTGCAATATCCCAAACATTTTCCATGACCATTCAAGCTGTCTCCATTAGAAGGACCAGCAGTCAAGTGTCTCTTCAGCAACACCTAGCTCTACAAGATTTTTTACCCTCAACAACATCAATAATCATCTACCACAGCATGAGCAACATCTTCTGTCCCAACCGCAATAGAAAGAATCTTATCTTCCTCGACAACCACAGTTCTTCATCAGCTATATTCATTACTCCTCCATCAGGCTTACTTCATCGACTATTCCCAACATTCTGTGTCTTCAGTGCAAGCTACTACATGCTACCTATGACCTGAGTGCCATGGGACTGGCACTTATCTAGGGGGGAAATAATGTTAACAGTATTTTGAGAAGGCAAATTGAAAGTGTGAGTGTTGAAAGTGCAAGTGTCAAATCCTATTTTTTGGTGGATATTTACTTTGTGGAGTTTTGGTGTGTTATTTTGGGCACTTGTGTATCATGGACATCATCAGAATATCATGGATGTATTATTTTGTGAGAGCCGAGGTGCAGATTGTATTTATCACCCATAGTTGTATTTGTCGCACCCCCGCAAGTGTTGTGTGGGTTGCGCACATGTATTTGTGGTTAGATTAGCATAGGCTTGGTCTATTTAGGCTAAGCTACAAGCATGCTTCAAGGATTAACATGGCCGGCCTAGAGCGTGCAGCCTAGAGCCCACTAAGTGGGTAGAACACCCAAAAGAGGGTGAAAATCCTAATTCACAGTTGTGGAAACCCTAAATGCAAAAGGGGCACAAACCCTAGCCTTAACCCTAAAAGAGAGGGGCTGAACCCTAACCCTAATTTTGTGTCTATAAAAGGGTGGGAGGTCTCAATTGTATTCACCCTTTTGGCACATCCATACTACGGAAGCTCTATCAGTGTGAGTACTCAAGCTTTCCATTCTATCTTTCCATTCTATCATCTTGCTTCCATTGCATTGAGAGTGACTGAGAGGGAGAGAGTGAGAGGTATGTTGAGTGAGAGACTGAGGGAAGGTAAAGCTCTTTGTCATCTTCTTACTTTTCTCTTCTTCTCTACTAGCTCATCAACTCATTGGTGTGCTTAGTGGTGGATGTGAAGGAGCGATAGCATCGGATCGTGGTGATCATGGTCATGGAACCATCTTTGAGCCTTCGAGTCATCAAATGCAAGAAGGTGAATTAGGTGAGTTCACTACAACTTGAGCTAGTCTTGTGTTCTTGCTTTCTTGGGTTGGAGAGGAGGATGCTTGGTTAGTTAGAGTGGAGTGTGAGAAACAAGGTGAGAGATTGTCACCAAAGTGAGTTGCAGCTTTTGAAACAATAGAAGTCTGTCCAAAGTCCCAACTATTAGTGCATTTGGCTCAACAATGTGCAAAAGATCCAAGATTTTGTAGGTACCAAACAAGCATCAGAGTACTTCAACTTTCAAGCATTAATTGTCATACATTCAATGATAGATTTCAGCCTACTCTTGCCTTCCAGATTTGAGTTTGAAACTCCTCAAAAAGCATGCCCAAATGCATGAGAGTGAAGGCATTTACATTATCAAACATTCCATGACATTGTCTATACTTATCATATGGCATCTATGGTAGAGAGCCATCTAACATATCCCATCAAGATGAGGGCATACTTAAGTATCATGGGAAACATACCACATGATTTTAGACCTAAGAAGGCTATTTATGTAGTCTCATATGCATCTCACCAAGCTCATAATCTTTTGCTCTAAGAGGTAAACATGATGTCTACTACATAATCCAATGGCAATACTTCTCATCAAGCATTTTATGAAGACAAGAAATCTTCAGCCAACAACCTCATGGTGATCTACTCTAGATTTAATGTTGTTGGTTATTTGCTATAATTGAGCATAGTCAGGGCTAAATACACTCTTGAAATGATCAAGGCACCTCCCAAATGTCAAGCCTCAATACAGTTACTCAACCATCGTACTAATGCTCCAAACCTGATGTTTATCATGAAGAAAGCAATGCTTGTTTTGTTGTTTCCCATTTCTTGCTAGAAAATAGGTGCATTTTTCAACAATCACGTTTTCTTTAGTACTGCATTTATAGAGCTCAATGCTCATTTAAATGATCCCCCACATATGCCAAGAGATCCACTTGAATAGCCTCAACAATCTCTGACCTAAACTCTCAAGGTAATCTTACCTTTGAAGTCATGCAGATGGCTACCACACATGAACTTCTATAGGACTTCAATCCCCAGCTCCTCACAACTTCAATGCTATGTTTTCGAGCTTCATAGATCATTTATAGATCGTGGGGGTTCCTAGCTCTAATACCATGTTAGGAGAGAGAGAGAGAGAGAGAGAGAGAGAGAGAGAGATAGATAGAGATAGGGCAACAAAGAGTAGTCAGCTCTCAACGTTCTTCTTCATTGTTATCACACTCAGAAGTATAAAGTACATCTAACTTAAGTCTAGTGATGACCAATCACTGACTAACTCTCTAACTCTAGCTAAGCTAGCTACCGACTTATTCAAGACACACACACGATTGACAGCTATACACGCCCGACTATCATGTCAGTTAAGTAGTAGTAGGTAGACTGAGCTTGAATATCTCAACAAGAGGCTCCTTCTAAAAGATAACCCTACGTATCTCAACTATCTGCTCAGGCTACTTATGCATCTTTTTCTCATAGAAAACTACATCATGCCTATGGATGATCTTCCAAGCTTGTGGATCCCATAGGCAATAGTCCATCTCACTTGCATCCCTATAACCAAGAAAGATGCATTTCACAAACCTAGGATCTAGCTTTGTGAGCTCGTCCTTGGGTACATGGCAAAAAGCCTCACAACCAAAGACACACAAATAATCATACAAGGGAGATGAAAGTTAATAGAACTGCAAGGAGATCAATTGATCAAGTGTACATCAACAGTTAGTGCCTCAGTCTAAAACTGGTGTGGTAAGTGTGCCTGGCTAAGCATACTAAGGACCCTTTCCTGCATTGTCATGTTCATGCACTTAGCCATACCATTCTAGGGTGGGGTGTATAGGGGGACAGATGATCAACTAATGCTTAATACCCCTTTCATTGCACAAAACTGCTCAAAGGATTTAGAGATATACTCACCCCCATTATCTAACTGTAGGCATTTCAGTCTATACCCAGACTGGTTCTCAACCAATGCAATCCAATGCTAAAAGGTAGCCAAAATATCATATTTGAGCTTTATGGAATATGCCAAGACCTTATGTGAATAATCATTAATAACAAAGTACTTTGCACGTCCTAATGACTGATAGGGCATAGATCCACAAACATCAAAATGAACAAGAGCCAAAGGCTCATCCATGTGTAGAGTGCTAAACTTCTTATGCATACTAGGTGTTTGTCTGCTATACAAACAATGATCATATGACTCAAAATACTTATAGTCAAGGGGCGAAAGATACTGCAAAGTTAGTATTTTCATCCCCTTTATTAAGGACATGTGCCCAAGGCAACGATGCCAAAGAGATACATGTGGAACTACAGCCATAGGCAAAACATGATCTACTGATCTAGATACAACCAAGGGATATAAAGTGTTAGAATTGGCACCACGTGCCAGAACAAGGTTCCCACGGGGGATCTTCCAAGAAGAATCCCTAAAGGAAACAAAGTAACCCTCATCATCCAGTGTGCTAGCAGAGATAAGACTCTTCATGAGATCTAGTACATGTGAACATTATGCAAAGTAAACATACTACCTAAACCAAACAACAACTAAATATCACCAATACCAACTATCTGCAATGCCAAGTCATTCCCCAAATGGACAAATCCGGGTCACATGAAAGGAAGCCCCTGCATCCATCAACCGACACTAAGTAACACCAGGCAAGGCATCAGATAGATGTGACTCAACCAAAGAAGAAGCTACAAGTATGTAATCATCATTAGAGTCAGATTGCTACACTACATTGATCTCTTCGATCTTAACACTGGACTTAGCAGGGAGAGTGTTGTGATCATCATACTTGTCCTATGCTTTTCCTTTTTCCTTTTCCTTGTGCTTGTCATTGTGTATTTTATTGCAATGTGGCATGATATGTCTTGCTTTCCCACAATAATGGCATGTCAAATCGGACTTATGTCCATAAGACTTACTGTGAGATTTCTGCCAGTCTCTACCACAGTGGTCATTCCCGATCTTACCATCATGGCAACCCTAAACAATCAAAGCATGAGAAGTACGAGAAGCATCCACATTCTTCCTATTGATCTCTTCTATCAGGAGTACACCCTCTACATCAAACAATTTTAGCCCACTCTCGGTTATATTTGCACACATAGCAGTACGGAATGTGTCCCAAGACTTAGATAATGTGACCAACAAGAAAAAATATGGAAGGTTATCCTTAAAGTCAATACCCTGCAATGACAGTCGATCAATGATAGCATGAAACTCGCTCAAATGCTGAGAAACAATGGTACCTTCCTTCGTACGAAGGTCCATAAGCTACTTTAGCCAATACATCTGAGAAGTAGGGCTCTACTTATCATAGAGATTATAGATTTTCTCCCAAAGATTCCATGCAAATTGCCCATCTGTGACAACATTATAATCGTGGACCTGCAAAGGTCATCTAAGTCATCCCGTACATCTTGATCGTGACCTTCAAGCTTAATTTACCATCTAGCTTTTCAATGTTGAATATGGCACTAACATTTGAATGACCAACCATACTGTAGGAAAAAGAGGCATAGTACAAACCAAATAGGTGACTGTAATACCTACAAACAGTCCTAAAACCACTGCCAAAGCAAGCTAAAAACAAGAAGTATGGACCAAATGATGAGTTGTCCACAAAGGATGACCAAAATAGCATCAAATGGAGGAGGCTGCTCTCATAAATAGTACAATAGTCTGCAATTATAACATGTTGAAAATGAGTACAGCATACTCAACCACACTACAAATAAAATCCAAAGCTCAATATAACATCCAAGTGTCAAGTAAGTGGCTCCCATTGGAACAAAAGTCAGATGTCATATGAGCAAACAAAGCTCAAATCCTCATGTGAGTGGCATCCAAGCATCCAAGATACAACAAGTACATAGCTGGAAACATAAGACCCAATAAAAGCTTCAAGCCCGTAAGGTCATAGACCTCTGAAATAATCCAATGATGTAACAAATAATAGATGTCAAATGATGTAAGCTCAAATCAAAGTTCAAATGAATTCAATAACATAACTAAGCATAGAGCTTCAATGTCATGAACCAATACATCCGATAGAATGCCCGAATAGCATGAAAGAGCATTAGGCATAGACTATCCCTATTAAAAGCTTACTGTCCACTATATTTACAGTGGTAAAATGACAGTCAAGTCTAAGCAAAAGTGAGCTCAATCGAAACCCTAAAGCGTTCCGAGAGCATGGCCAAGCATGTGGCATCGAACAACCATAGATACTAATGTATCATCCTAAGCAGTCGAGAAGCATCAACAAGCAATACGCATATGCTTTCACTAATAAAATAACCTACAACCTTGCTTATTACAGTAGAAAAAATGACAATAAAATTGAGCTTAAATGAGTACAAAAGCTCTCCAATACATTGGCCAAATATTCCCCAAGTATCCAACATCAAATGAGCATGCCAAGAGTATCACCACGTAAGCCAAGAGCATGATATTTCCTAGATAAATAGCATTCAATATTGTTATGATACCAGTGATACCTATGAGAAAATCGAGCTAAAAAAGTACTCCTCTTTGGCAACCTAGTCAAGTTAAGGCTTGAAACTTTATATCTTGGTAGGGTTTTTACATCCACTATATGAAACTCTTTGTTGTCAGCAGGTGGAAAGTATCTTCTTTGTGCTTCTTTGTCACCCTTTGATGATGTCTTTGACCTTCTTGGTCTTTGTTTTTTTTTTTTCATTATCTTGTTCTCTAGTCTTCTTTCTGAGGTCCTTTTGATCTTCTTTCTCAATGAGTTTGAGATGGATACAAACAGGTACATTGATGTAGCTTAATATGGCATATACTTTGGGATACATAGATTTAGGGGTTCCATGCTCAGGGGGGTCACTCATAAATATATGTATATATAACGTGAGTTCAAAATAAGGGGTTTTTAAAACACCATTTTTTACATACAGAAGGGTATCATATAAAGGGGTTACTTATAGATTGAATAAAAAAGGGTTGTGTTTTATTCAAGAAAAATTCACAGATTAGGATATTTATAAATGGGCCATGAACGCACGTTATATAGAGGATATATATGTAGTGAACCCCCCGAGGTTCCATGCAGCTTTGCAAGATAGATATATTTCTCTTTGAAACGCTTTGGCTTAATGACATTGGATTTCCTTTTGGACTCTTGTGCATGGTGCAAGAAAATCATTTTAAATGTGGAAAGGTCTTATCGGACTGACTTTTCACACAGTGGTAGTGTCTACTTTTACAATGAGGTTCAAATGTTAATACAGATTGGCAACACGATTGATGTGGTGGTAGTACTAGGCTTTTTCACCAATGTGAATAAGCCTATATAGAAATGTGGGGATAACAATAGGTGTGCACAAGGTTCGGACTGAACCGGATTGAGAGGACAAGGTGTGAAAGTGTAGTTTGTGAGCCAGTGTGAATTGACTCTATGTGTGAGTGTTCTAACCTTAGGTTAGATACACTAAGCTTATGATTTTTTTTTAAAAAACAAACGAACTAGGTTAGAATGAATCAGCGCAGTCTGGATGCCTCTCGCAAACAGATAGCTTGAGAAATCGCCATCATTTTCTTCGACGAGTGGAGTGCTTCACATTGGCGGAGCCTTACCGTCTTTGAAGGTGGCACTTTCTCGGTGCAGATCCAGCGCCAAAAGCTCCCTAGTAGAGCGTTGTGACACAGCGCCAGCCATTCTTGTGTTCTCTTCTACCGTGAGCATTATGGCCTCCCACCATTATCATCAGAGCGGCCATGGTTGCTGCGCGGCAAGGGTTTTCCCCAAGTCCAGCTCGTGAAGATCATCTGCAAAGGCCGACAAGACCTTTAACCTCGCTGTCTTGGCCCCAGCTGACTCCGATGATCCTACCGGTGCCTCCCTGCGGTGACACCAGCAGCCTCAACTACAGCTTTCACCTCTTCTTTATCTTTGTTGTAGCAGACCTTCTTGGCCATGCCTCCGCCTATTAGAGCAGCGCATTGCCTACCTCCTGGCCTCTCGTACTTTCTCTGTCCCAAGCCGGAAGTTCTTTCTCAGCTTTGCTACATCCTTGCCTGCGAAGTATTCTACGAAGGAGCTGGACGCTTCAGAGGACAAGGGATCCGACTCCATGCCTTCTTTCCCTTCTAGCTCTTTCCTCTTGATGCCTTGATGACATATGAGCCACATCTAAATCTGAAAATCCTCTCGTTCTAGATTCTTTGAATTCACATTAGACACTCAACCTTGAGCCAAATTGGTTCGCAAGGAGGATGACCAATCCAGATCAACTGAGCTTGTGGCAAGTTTCAATGTTAAGATTGTAATGCAGAATTGGTATAGAAAACTCCTCCTTGGACTTCCTCGGTGACAAGATGAAAGGCCGTAGATTTTTTTTGTGCAGTCGAGTAGATTCTAATTATACTCAAAATAAGAACCAAAATCTATTCGTTTGTCAAGCCCAATAGAGAGGAGGATTTCTAAGGCTCTTCCTTGGCCACAAATGGCCTAAGAAGATATGGATATGGTAGAGGGCCTTAAGGTAGGTTCAACTCCTACTATCCATTTACATTAGAATACAACTAACTAATGATGCCAAAACTAGCTCCCCGTGGCTTTGATACCATGTTAAAAAATACGGATTAAGAACTAGTTGACTATGGTGGACACAAATCATAGAATCGAAACATGATAAAGAGATTGTAACTCAAGTGAATTAGGTTCCAAGATAGATTAGCTTGGAGTCCCTTAGAGCTAGTAAGTGACAGAGGTACTCACTTCCTCAATAAGATTATGGAAGAATTGACAAAATATTAACAAAGCTGAATAAGATCCGCCATCGTAAGTCCACATCGTACTACCCCAAAGGCAACGGCCAAGTTAAAGTTACCAATTGCATCCTTTGTTCGATCTTGACAAGGACGATTGTTGCACATTACCATGATGAGGACGATTGACTTACAGAGGCCCTCTAGGTGTACAGAATCTCCCATAAGGCTCCTACATGAAGGCCCCTTTCTAGTTGTTGTACAACACAGAAGCCATTTTCCTTGTTGAGTTAGAGATGCCCTCTCTGTGTGTGGCTATCACAAAATGCCTAGGCAATAATTAGTCCCTACAATGCCATCTCTTGCACTTGGAATGTCTAGATAAGACTCGCAAGATGGCCCTATAATGTATGGAAGCCAATGTATGGAAGCCACACAGACTCAACGAAAGGCTTATCACGATAGCTTAATCAAGTATAAGGAATTTAAGGTACGTGACTTAGTCTTGGCCTATGAATCAAGATTTGACAAGTTCCCAGGAAAAAATACAACAGTGATGGATGGGCCCCTATAAGGTACTTACTGTCAACCCTAATCGCTCTATCCAAGTGTAGGCCGTGGACGCCTCTCTGAGGATTCCTTTCTGATTAATGGCTATTGTCTAAAGACGTATTACCCTCCCTGGGGATCTTGATAATCACCACTGATATCCCTTTCATCCCTTGCGTGTCGATTGGTAAGGCTTTGCATGTTGCTCTTGATAGTCCTCATGCTCACCTTGATGAGGTGGCCTCGTTCTTCTGGCCCCTCACAACCACCTCCCACCCCTATTTTGTTCCCTTCTCATCTAATCTAGCAGAGGTGGTGAGGACCATTTTGATATATGGTATTTCTACAATTCTCCTCCTGGAATTTAAAAACAAAAAATTAAAAAAATAAAAAATATGTTTTGAAAAGATGCAATTAAGATCGTATGCATAAGATCCAAAACAAACCCTCCCATCCACTCTACACTAACGTGACCTACTAGGGCCCATTCTCAAACATAGTTTTTTCTGTTTATTCATGTTTTGAATTGATCTGTAATGTCTCTGACCAGCTAGAATCTCAAAGATTAACCATCCTATGGACTCCACACTAGTGTGGCTTGCCAAAGCTAGATCTCTGTATGCACCCTATGGTGATTGAAAAATGAATAGAGAAACATCATGCCCACATTCACTATCACAAATTCTTTCAAATGATCTCTACACAATCACAAATTCTTTAAAATGACCATTATTCCTGCATTCAAATCCAAATCTCTATACACACTCTGTTTCAATGCAAAGTGCCTAGAGGACACTCCACATGGCTTCTATGAACACGACAAGCAACCTTGCACTCTAAGCGATGGATAGAATGACTCAACAAGAGCAACAAATGAACATTAAGCTTGAACATATAAGTGGAGGCACACCTATGTGGAGTTTCCATGGAGTGCAAACCCTATGGGAAGAAGGATGACCATCTACTATGGAGTTGTCGTCCACCAAGAAAGAAGAGTAAGAAAGCAAAGAAGAAAGTAAAGCTAAAAGAAGAAAGAGGAGAAGAACAAATAGAAAGAAAGAGGGGAGAGGAGAGTTGAGAAGTACCTTTTTTTAAAAGAGGTTTTAAGTTGTATTTAAAAAATAAGAAATGTAGAAATATTTATAAGATAAGGATTCACAAGTACTTGAGAGAGGAACAAAATGAGATACAAATCGAAAATAATTTCTATATTTTTGCAAACTCTATATGCTTGAGAGAGGATAGAGAAAGAGACTCTAAAAAAAATGAAATAAGAACAAGAAATTTGCAATTTAAATATCATCTTTCCATGTAATGAGATGATAGCATCAATCATTAATTTTCAATCGAATTCTAGGGGCTTAGGAATGAATATTATTTTGAATATTATAGAATAGAGAATCAAGACAATACTCTCTACTAATTAGAGTGGAAATTATTTCAAAGAGAATGCAAATTATTTGTTTTTCGCAAAACTGATGTTTTGAAACAATAATGGGAAAATCATGTTAAGTAAACAAGATTAAATGATCTATATTTGTGAGTTTCTTGTTGTCTTTCTCCTTTGTTGATTCTCTAATGGCAAGAAAGAAAATGGCTCAAGAGATCACTCTTGATGGACCTTCCAATAGACAAAAGCTAATGTTATGTGCCATTGAAGCTATCAAAGGACATTCTTTCTATTTGATACCAATAGGTCTGTCTGAAGCTTGAACCTTCAACTGTTGTTGAAGGGGAAGATGGATATCTTCTCAAGCATGATTTGTATCAATTGTACAAGGTGACTTTAAGTAGTACAAGTGGCTCACAAGGGGAATTAGAGAAGAGAGAAAAGATTGATGTTTATTCTTTTGCAAGAAGGTATAGCAGTGTCTTTGACCCCATTACATGCTTACCTATACATAGTAGCTTGCATGTTGCATTTCAAAATATTAATAGTTTCAAACAAGTCGATGAACTATTGAATCAATATGATGGTTACATTTCCTTAAAGTTTCCCTCCTCTAGCTCTAGACGAGTCATGTATGGAATGGAGCAAAAGAATGATTGTTATCAATGGACAAAATATGTGACTTATAACTATGATCTCTTTGATGATGTGGTTTAGTTTAGTAGATGCTCTAGATATCTTAGATGTGTTAATGTAGATTGTTCATTTTAAGAAAGAATGCATTACCAAAACAAGACCCAATGGAGGGTAAGATTAAAACAATCATGTCCATGTAGTTTTATTGGGTAGAAATATTATTCATTCGTGTGCATGCACTATGGACAAGGACCTAATGTGTTTCCACATGGCCTACAAATATTTACTATTGCATGCCCAAATATCATGAAACAACAACTATGTGTGTTCTTCATCTAGTCACAATCATCCCTATGAAGAGGATGAAAATAGGTTGCATGTAGAGACAATTGAAGAGAGAGTGATGTCAAAAGATAATCCAATCCTTTAAAAACGTGGAAATGGTAATGAGATTGAAGATGGAGAGCTAGCATAACTTTTAGAATATGTCACACCCTTGTCCAACAGTAAGAGAATGGAAAAATGCCTAGACTATGCCAAGTGTGCACACAACATCACGTCCAAAGGTTTGGAGGCTATGCTTGAACTAAAAAAAAAATTGTAGGTGTCCATTCACTCATAGTGTTTTGTTCCTAGGTCAAATGGAGCCCAAAGACTAGTCTCATGTATTTAAGATGTTGATCAAGGGTCCAAGAAGTGGTCTAGACTGTTGGCCCATGTTTATGATCCATGCATCAAAGAGCTTCTCACAATTGCAACATGTGAATTCCAAGTTGAGGGTAAATTTTCTCAAATAACGTTCTAGAGGATGATCAATGCTATGGTAGAAAAGAGAGGTTTCCAGAAGCCCAAGTTTTGACGATTTATGGCCAATGAGGCATAAGCCAATTGGATCACCCTTTGCATCATTTACTTTGGAGGGGCAAAGAATATAGTGCTAGAGAAAGAGAGAAGTTGTGTATTCCATTGGGAGCAGAGCATGACTATGCATACTAAGAGATGTATCAAACCTTCTTCACAAGAATATCATAAAAGCTGTGTCAAAAATGGAAAAATGCATCATCTAAGAATAGTGCTACCATATGCAAGCATGATCTTAGAAAGCTTTGGACCATAGGATATGAAATTGACAATAAAATCCCTACTGGCATAGTGGGACATCAAATCATTTCATTGGGGTCAAGATTTGTTCCCCAATATGATCCTGGTAATTTTGTGCCACAAATTAACCTTTCTAACCCAAACCATGCTGGCATGAGGGCTTTTATTGGATACAAAGAACATATAACTTTGTTTGAAGCATCAAGTCTAGATAGCATTATTGCAAAGCATAAGGTATAATTTGTACTTGAAAGGAAATAGGCCTCAAGGGTGCAAAACATGCAAATAGGTTATATGCTCAATGTGCTTCTTCTAGTCTAGCAAGTAGTTGGTAGATTTAGCCCATGCTTCAACAGAGGAAATGGGTGTGGGCTCCCCTAAGATGTAGCAAAAAAGTGTGGGATTGCGTAGTGTTTGCAAAAAGCAGTCAGAATAGGTGCATCCATTGATAATTTTGGATGAGGATAGTCATAAGACAAAGTTTGTCATAGTGATAGAGGGTAAACATAATACTTAGCACAATGTGTGATAATAAATGCATAGCTAAAGAGATGACCTTTAAGGTAACAAAGGTTCCAAAAACACTATGGGCCATTCATAAAACCAAACCACAAAGAAAAATGACATGTTTTGGTAGACTACCCAATCAAATTGGGTGATGTGGACAATATAGATGCAATAATTATATGAAAGATGGTTGTGGTGTACCTGCACCTTGCTTTGGGGTGGTTCATTTGGTTTTGCAACATCTAAAATACATTCATAGGTGGTTGATGAGCATCATCTTGTGGGACCACTAGGCCTAGCACTAGGAGTATGGCCAATGGCTAAGGGCCCAAGTTTGCTTCCATTAGAGCTGACAATACTTCAAAATAATGGGTTTGTCTTGCAAAATGCTAGCCTTGTTGCCATCCAAGCTCCATTTCACACCTATTTTTGCAAGTATTCTGAGTGGATATTGATTGAAATATTGAGATGGTAAACAAGTTAAATGGAGATCAAGGTTGATAAATAAATTCAAGAAAATATTTTATTCTGGGTGGGACTCTCAATGCAAATATCATTTGTGAGGCCATTGTGTTGAGCAATGAGTTACATGTGTCCTATGTTAGCACAAAAGGAAGTAAAACTCTAGGCATTAATTACTCTATATCAATTGTAGAGTTTCCTCATTGCACATGCATTGATTTCAAAAGAGGGAAAACAATCATCACCGTATTGTGCAAATGAAGAGACTAGGAAGTTGTGTTAGAGATGGTACTTTGCCATGTGTTGATTTTTTATCTAATGCTTGGAATTCTTGCTTGAAAAAAGGGATTCCTCCTCATGGAGGGATGAATAAAGTTGTTGAACACATGTTGTGATTGCCAACTCAACAGAGCCTTGAATATCCCTACACAAAAATGTAATGGAATCGTCTACCACAAGGCAATGGAGGAAATGAGGCATCGCTTCAATGTTACCCTCTTGCTATGCTAGAAACAAATTTGAATAAGTAACAAATGCAAGAAGAGAACTTCCCAATATGGTAGGTATAGAGAAAGAGGGAACTAGAATAGATGATGAACTATTTGCACATTTTAAGCATTTATTGCACTGGATCACCAATGGTTGTGGAGAATCAATATCCTCTTCAATTGGAATAGGATCAACAGGGGTAGAAGGAGTTGCATGAGGATCAACAAGGGGTGTAGGTAGAACTTTCAAACAAATGGAATATGTAAGAAAGACATGCAAGTAGGCACCATAAGTGATATTCCCATGTGTTAGATATGTTGGTCCATCTTAGAACGACATAGATATATTCAAATTGTCACTAAAAGAATTAAGAATAAAGTGACGGTGATGGGTTGCCTGCCACCTGCAATGTGCAGTGGCAGGTTCTTTCAGTGTAGTAATACATAGGCGGCTAGAGGGAGGTTCCTTTACTCCCAACAACCTCCCACTTAGAGGTGAATATGCCCTTGTGAGGAGTGAAAAGAAAAAAGAAAAGATAGTACAATGTACACATGTACAACAGGATGAGGAAAAACGTCATCTCGTCCAATGCCCATCAATCTCCTGAGGAAGGCAATGCGCTCAGTTATGAGGCTTTTTATGAGTAGATCTGTAGGATTTTCATTAGTGGAGATCTTGACAAGGTCAACAGACATGTCCTCCATAACCCAACGTATGAAGTGATACCTCACCTCAATGTGTTTTGTCTTCGCATGGAAGACCAGATTCTTGGCTAGCTAAATAGCACTCATAGAATCCGAATGCAATGTAGGTACATCATCAATCCCAAGGTCATGAACCAAACAACCCACCATATGGTCTCCTTGCAAGCCTTAGTGGCTACAATATACTAGGCCTCAGTGGTAGAGAGAGCCATACACTTCTGAACCCTGGACATCCAAGAGACATCACCTCCTGCATAGGTGAATACATAGCCCGAAGTGGACTTCCTACTATCTGCATGTCCTGCATTAATTGGAGTCTATGTACCCCAAATCTCCTATATCCTGGCTTCCATAGAAAATACACATATCTACTGTGCCCTTCAGGTAACTCATGATACCCTTCACGGCATCCCAATGTTTCCTGCCAGGTATAGCCATATAGCGTGCCACAACACCAACTACAAAGGCAATATCTGGTCGAGTAGCTATTATGGCATACATCAAACTGCCCACAGCTGATGCATAAGGGATCTTGGCCATCTTTGCCCTTTGCTCATATGTCTACGGACAATCGACATGTGAGATCTTCACATAAGAAGGTAATGGACAACTAATATGCTTCAGTCCTCCATGTGGAAACGTTCAAGGACTTTATGAATGTACTCCCTCTGTGAGAGGTAGAGTAGTCCTTGATGCCTGTCATGCTTAATGCACATACCAAGAATGTGAGAGGCCTGCCCCAAATCCTTCATCTCAAAGCTCTTCTTCAATTGAGATTTAAGAGTATCCAACTCACCATGAGCTTTCCCTGCTATCAACATATCATCCACATAAAGTACCAAAATAAGCAATGAGCCATCACGGGCTTTCTTGGTGTAAAGACACGAATCCATAGCACTCCTGCTATAGCCCTGTGACTGCATAAAGGCATCAAACTTATGATACCACTCCCTAGGTGCCTGCTTCAAGCCATAAAGACCTTTCTTCAAGTTGCACACTAGGCTCCCTGCCAAGTTTTGTGAAGCCCTTAAGCTACTCCATGTAAATCTTATCATGCAAATCCCCATGCAAGAATGTAGTCTTGACATCCATTTGATACATGTCCAAGTCAATCTGCGTGACTAAGGCCAAAACCAAGCGTAGGGTGGTCATCTTGACCATAGGAGAAAAAACTTCATCAAAATCAACTCCATGCTCTTGTTTAAAACCCTTAGCAACAAGTCTTGCCTTATAAGTCGGCTTGGGGTTTCCAGGGATACTTTTCAGCTTGTACACCCATTTGCATAGCAAAGCCTTCTTGCCCTTAGGTAATGCAACCAAATCCCAATTCATATTCTTATGCAGGGAGTCCACCTCAGACTGCATAGCCCTCTCCCAAGAGAGTGACTGTCACCCCTACGCATAGCCTCATCATAAGTGAGAGGATCTCCTGTATCTGTAACCAAGAGATAATGCATCGAGGGCTCAAATCTATCAAGTGGACGTCTATCTCTAGTAGACCATCTCATTGTAGGCTTTGCTGCATGTCCAACATCTTGTCTAACACCGTAGCCATGTGTGCCAACTATTGTAGGCTGTCCAACTAGCTGTGCAGGAGCATGTGGCTCCTTCTAGAATATAACCTTGCATATCTCTACCACCTTCTCAGGCTGCCTATGGATCTTGTCTTTATGGAAGATTACATCATGGTTGCGGATGACTTTCCACGCATGTGGATCCTAGACGTAGTAACCCATCTCGTCTGCATCTCCATAGCCAAGGAAAATGCATTTGACACTCTTAGGATCTAACTTACTACACTTGTCCTTGGGCACATACAGTATGCCTGACATCCAAAGACACGTAGATGTGCATAAGATGGAGGTTTCCCAGTCCATACCTCCTCTGCAATCTGAAAATCCAAACCACTGGAAGGTGATCTATTTATGATATGCACAGTTGTACTGACTGCCTCAGCCCAAAATCTCCGTGGTAGGCTGGAGGGGAGCTTCAAGCTCTACCCCGACCTAGAGACCACTTATTGCTCAAGTGTTTCGAACCGAGCAGCCATGGCTACCTCTCACATAGCCGACGCGCAATGCCTACCTTACGGGTGTAGTGAGCTTACCTTGATGCTCGATCGAGTACCCTCCTCTCTCTTGCACACCGGTAGCTCCACGATCCTTGAGGCAAGCTCAAGCAACCTCAATCCCTCTCCCATGAGCTTCATCCTCCATAGCCACGCGTGAGACAAGAGAAGAGAAGAGAGGACGAGAAGATGAAGAGAGAAGATGGAGAGCTTCTTTTCCAAGACCCCTCACTCTCACACAATCACTCCCTCACACTCTCTCAATCCCTCTCTCAAGCACAAGCGAGAAGGCAAGAAACAAGAGAAGAAGAAGAATAAGCTTTTGCCACACACAAGAATGAGCTTCCCATTCACTTTTCAACTTTATATACATGCCCTAATTTCCATGGGCGGTCATCCCCCCTTTTTTACATGGCCGGCCATTAGCCTAGGCCCATTTCCTCCTTTCCCACCGTTCTAGTCTATCCTATCCCCAACTAATGCATATAATTTGCACAGGAGTGAGCCTGGCGCTCTTTTACAATTTTTCAGGGTGCGCCTTTTTATTTTAAAATGCGCCTTTCCCCTTTTGCATTTGCCTTGGACTTTTAAGGTTGTGCCAGTCCCATGGCACTATGGTGGAAAGTAGTGGGATAGATGATGCTATTGCTAGGTGGAACTGGTGGGTAGATGACACTGAGGCTTGTGAATGAGAGGTGATGGAGTTTGATGACGATGACCAGGAGAGATTCCGGCGTGCTTTAGGCTTCCTGAAGATTCTTGGTATCTTTCACACTATTCTGGCGCCCCTATGGAGCCATTCGTCTTTTGAGTATCCGAAATGCTTGAAGCAATAAGCAATCCCTTAGGAGGATGGTATTGGAGGGATTTATTCTGGAGAGACCCCCCGAACGTTGTTTGCCTTGAAAAGTCATGGCCTGGGCTGAAAACCCTTGTCTGGGAGTAGAGGATCTTCAGTTTTGAGTTGAAAGTCTTCAGGTTTGTGGTATCAATAAGCGAGCCGTAGATCTTGAGGCGGTGGGCATGGATCATCGGACGATGAGGTTCCAAGATCTATGCCAATGGCAGCCCATCACGGGGTTTTCCTTCTACTTGATTTGGTTCAGTCATGGCAGCCATCAATAGGCGGATGATTGGCAACATGAAATCTGTTGAGCCATTTAAACCTTCACAGCGAAGCTCCTGAAGTTGCAGTAATGGGGTGGAAAAATTCCTTGTCATTGGAGGATGTAGTAGATGATCTCTTTCAACCAAGCAGCCCGTTCTTGAAACATGAACATAATCTGCAAGAAAAGTGGTGTACTTCCTAGGGGGTGTGTCTGTCTCACTGTGCAGTGCATGGTGCCCGTGCCAGTGGAACTAGGAGATGGGTCTAACCTTGGGCAAGCCCTTGGTAATGTTCCACACTTGAGGACCCAGTTCGTGCGACCTTGGAGGTGCGGTGCAAAACTTAGGGTGACAGGTCTGAAAGTCCTGCCCTTGATTGCCCTAAGTGTGAAGTGGGGGAGGGGCTAGAGAGGACTCTAGATGCAGTGAGTGCGGTGCACAATAATAGTGAAGGAAGACTGCAAGAACTTTTTTTTTCTTTTTTCTTTTTTTTTTAAAGGAAGAGAGTATATTGGGAAAGGTATGCGGCACCTATTTAGTCACGGGGCGGTCGCAGGCATTGTGACAAAAATGCGCGACTTTGTAGGTATTCTTTAATGCCGGCTCTAGCTCTCAGAGGAGTGGTGGACAAAAAGGGGTGATTACACCTTGCAAAACGGGTGTCACTCATATTTTCTAATAGCTCTAAGCAGAAGGCAGGGAGGAGAGTAGCACGCATCATCAACCTCGTCATGGCTCTACTATCTATTCCTAGGTTAAGATCAAAAAAGAGTGGAGGGATATAGGCTTCCTCTGCTGCAGGTTTCTGGAGTAGCAAGAATTTGAGAAGTCGGAGGTAATTACAAGTGGTTAAGAATCCGGGATCGGGGCAGGAAGAGAAATCTACAAGAAAACGATTTATGGAGGGAAGTATATCTTATATCCTAAATACTAAGCACTCCTCCTGGCTTCTAGCATTTACATTGTAGATTTTCAGGAAGTCATAATCCCCATATAAATCTCTGTCGTAGTCCACTCCATGCCTACGGGGGTAGGGCATGTAGATGGGATCGTTACGCTCTTTGGGGAGGGAGCTACAAAATGCGGTCCAGGCATCAAAATTGGTGTCCCAAATCCTCCTTCGTCATTTCGGCTGTGCCTCGTAGCCTTGGACGGATTTGGGAACCAAACTGACCTTGTCTTCCCAGTATTCTCGTGGCTCTTGTCTCCACCTCGTCATTATCATGCTTCTTTCTTCCATCCATCTGTTTGCGAGTTCATTAACCAGATCTTTGATCTTGGCTACGACTCCTAAAGGTAGGGCCCGATCCAGGAAGCATGGAAAAGCGAATGAAAGCTCGAACGGCCTTTTATGTAGCTCGCGCTGGCGCCAAATGACCAACTCCTAGGGCCAATCTACAGGATGTGTATCATTTCTCAATGGCATGGGCTCCTCAGGGAGTTGTCGTGGAAGTATGCGTGCTCGGCGTTGGGCCTCCTCTGCTAACTCTTGTCTCCTTCTCCTTGCTGCAATTATGTGTTCAGGTAGCTCGGCATCGGCAGGTTCCTCCTGTGGGATCTCGAGTTGAGGCGGAATCGGCATCCTTTGTGGCTCTTCGTCATCATCTTGCTCGAAGTCCAGGCCTTCTTCGACATTTCGCTCTACCACAGGAGGAATGACTGGTGGTGGTGGCGGTGGCTGCTCTTGCTCCTGAAAACCCAACTCCTTGAGCTCCGTAGTGGAAAGGCCCGTACAGCGCAGGTAGTAGAATTGTTGCTCTTTCGTTATTCTTGTACTTGTTGGAAGCTCCTGCTCTTAAAGACCGTATCTTAGCGGCCAAGTGCTTAGCTCCAACTTTCTTTTTACATGTTCCACTGTATCATCGCCCTCGGCTTGCATCACGTGGAGCACCATGTTGAGAAAGGCCTGTCGCTGGGTCTTAGTGGTTATCTCTGCAGCCTCAACCCTAGCTTCGGCCAGCATTCTTTCACATTCTGCCACCGCCAGGCATTCTGTTAAGTCCCTTACCTTGTCAAAGTTTTTCCTTTCCCACTCCATGGTTCTCTCCTCCATCCTTTGCCTTTGTTCCTCCAACTGGCTCGCCAGGGTGGTTACTACCTGTTGCTGCTCATTTGATAAAAACTATAACTGGTTTCTTTCTCTTAGTTTCTGAGCGAGCTGTTCTTCAGCGATCCCTCTTGCTTGATCAACAATGCTGAGCCTATAGTGCGCTTCGGCCAGGATTTTTGATTTCTCTTGTACCAACTATTCTTGGCTCTGGATTTCAGCGAGGAATAGCCTTATTTGATTAAAGGTCATGGCCATGAGGGCTTCCACGTCTTCCTGGGAGGTCTCCAGCGCATCTTGCAATCTCTACACTTTATCCTGTAGCCGTTTTGCTTCAGCTCTGCTGCTGAGGCTCCCGGCCCTTCATTTTTCAGGAATTCGATTTCCCTTATTAACCTATTCTGTTCTTCTTGCTCCTGCCATGACTGGGGCTCCGTGGCATGTTCTTGTGGAACAGTGGCTTCGCCTTCTTGAACCTCCCGGTAGAGCTTTTCCACTTGGGAAACCCTTTGTTGTAGATCACTGTATTGCTGCATTAGTAGTTTTAGATTCCTTTGTTCCGCCACTAGGCTTTGCTCCTCGTCCTCCAGCCTTTGCCTGAGCGGCTTTCATTGTTTTGGGCTTCCTTCATTTTTTCTGTTAGCTGGTCCTGCAGGGCCTTTACTTCTCTCCGTCTGTCGGCTTCCTACCTTGAGACCTCTAGCCTGAGGGCCGCTGACGTCTCCTTTTCTTTCTCTAGTTCCAGCAGGGCCACCTTCTTCTCTTCTTTTGCCTTGTCCAGTTGTGTTAGTAACTCGGCCACATATGCGTCATAGTCTGCGGCAAGTATGGGAGTATTGGGCATGGTGGTCAATGCCTCCAGCCTTTGTCGTTTGGGGTCTTGCCGTGACTCTGCATCTGCGGCGGTGGGCCTTTTCAATCTAGTTTCAGGGATGATTTTGGCCACCTTGCTCACGAGCATCTGCACCATGGTCATGAGCTGTGCCGTGTCGAGGGGAGGCGTGGGTTGTGCGGTAGTTGCAGTCGTAGTTTCAGCCGTTGTCGGCACAAAGGATGGAGGGAGTGGATGTAGGAGGGACTTGCCCTTGCCTACGACCACTGGTGCTGCTTCCACACTTGCGCTGGCTTCGGCTTTATGGCCAGGGCTTGCGGGTTCGAGTTCTCCACCCCCATGGTAGCTTCCGCCAGTTCGGCCAGTTCCTTTAGTCGCTGCTCCTCGGCTTCTTTCTCCGCCCTTCTTTTCCTGTCCTCTTCTGCCTTTTTTGACTCCTCTCTTATTCTGGCAAGCTCCTCCTCCTCTTTCCTCCTCCTTTCTTCCTCAGCCCTTCGAGACTCTTTTTGAGCCCTTTTGATGTCAGCCCGTTCCTCCTTACTTAATTTCTCTTTCTTCTCCTTCTGCCTCCTATCACTTTTGCTTTGTTCTTCGGGTTTGCTCGCTCGTGGAGGGGGCACCTCCTGCTCTCCCCTATCGCTTACTGTTCTTTCGCTTGACTCCCCTCCTTAGTGGTGAGGTGGGCTTTGATGCACAGCTTCCTCATCCATGATGCCCTCATTCTTTATTTCTTCGTCTATGATGGCTGTCAGGATGCCCCCGTATCTGATTGTAGCTGCCTTTGACGCAAGTTTCTTCCTTGCGGAGCGCCGGTTGAGGCAAGGGATTCTCCTCCTCCTGGTGCTTCCGCCAGAGTGAGGAGGGCAGCTGAACTTTGAATGGTCTTCTGTACGAATCCATTCCAGTCTATTTCTTCAGGAACTCCTGCTGCTATGATTTCCAATAGTGGGACCCCGATCCTATTCATCAGCGCATTGTAATGTTGGCCCGAGAAGAGGGTATGGATCATCTTTGCTTGTAATTTCACCGCTAGGTCCGGGATGTCAACCAAGCTGATTCCATCCACGGTATGCACCGCTTCTTTCTTGACCCCCAGCATGGTGTAAACATCTCGTCTTGGCCTTCTCTCTTTCTTTGGCACAAGCCCCAGGGCCTTTTCTATGATTGTTGCATTGAGGGGCACTTCGATTCTTCTTTCTTGCTCCCCTGTCCTTACTGTGACTGTGCCACAGTTCCGGCTCTTGCCGAAGTTCCTCAGGAAATCCGCACACATGCTGTAATCCACAGCCTGCCCCACCTTCTCCACGTACTTGTGGAGATGGCATCTGTCCACCAAGTCTTTGATCGCGGTTTCCTCCAGGATGGCCTCGTCCAGATTCAGTGTGTGCTTGAAAGTGAACTGACTGAATCCACGCGTCTCGATGCTGATGTCGAATTTGGTCATTTCCTCTTCAGAGAATGGGTGTTTGCCCCCTTTGTCCTGTCCTGCCATGGTGGTGACCTGTCAACACACCATGCCAACATTAATGCCTAACAATCGGCTTATCTCTAATCAGAACTTAGTTTGAGAGAAAAATATATGTGCTCAAAATGGGTACACTTGCTTAGAGGCTTGACCATTGCTATTGTTTTACTCTGTAGTATTCTTCCATAGAAACTTACTTAATTATAACAATCTGCTAGCTAGATAGCATAACTTTTCATATTTACTCTGCTCTTGCTCACATTGCTCCCCCCTTCGTCGGGGATCTTTTAAAGAATCCTTCCTAGGATTAGCACAGGAGGGACGAGGTAAGCACTGTTTCGCGTATATTGACTTACCTAGCCAATAGCCAATCATAGAAGCTTGGATTGTATTCGAGTTGGGCATGACAATCCAGAGTAGATGGTTGGATGGAGACTTGGGAAATGTAGGTCAAAACGTCGTGGAAGAGATCTCCAGTATTGAGGCGACTGGCAACATGTAATTCCTCTTCGGTGAGGAATTGGTCAACGTAGGGGTGGGCGAGCACATGGTCGTCCAATTGTTGATTACGGGTGATGGCCAAGACCCTAAACGAGATAGGTGCCACATAAGTGGGATCATATTCGATAATTTTAACTGCCCTGCATTGCTCAGCATTGGTCATTATGCGACAACCTTTTTTCTCCCATTGGATCCTTAGCATAAACCACTGATGCAAAAATGTGGAAGGTGAGCTTGCCATCTGCTTGAGCTCTTGTAACTCCTGTTCAGGGGCAGAACGAGGAGGCTTACGATACGAAGTGATAAGTCTTCTGAGGGCAGCTTGATCCTTCGAGATTTTGTCGTTTGCTATCAGTTCGGCAGCAATTTTGGGGACTTTAGTGGTCATAAGTTCATATTCCTCCCAAGTGCATGGTATTGCATGAACATCCGAAGCAAGTGTTTCGTCAAGAAGGCCTAGGTCTAGTCTCTTGTAGCTTCTAGAAAATGTAGTGAAAGTTTCATCTAACATTTTAATGCAGGTTATTAAGTCATCCCCAGAAGTTGCGGCAAGGTCCTTAGCCAAAGAGAGGAAAGGTCGTATTGCGTATGAAGGTTTAAGACCCGCTGGCGGGGGTGGTGCAACTGGACTGGATAGTTGTGACTTCCTCATTGGTGTCACGGGTTGGGCCTTGCATTCTGAAGCACTTTGAGATGCTGCAAGAAGCTCTAGAGGCATGGGGGTTGTACTATGTTCTGAGTGAGTAGTCATAGTGGTTTGTAAGTTCTCAGGATTTGGTAGGTTTAAGGCCTGTGGCATTTGCTTTGGTCGATAGATGAGCTGAGGCTTGCTAGCCACCGCTGGCCCTGGCCTGCTAACTGTGTTCTGGGTGCCACTTGTGCAAGCCTCTCTCATTAGGGTGAGATTGCTTGTCGATGAGCTTCTTAGCTGGCCATTTTTAGGCACCCAAATCCAGGGATTGCCCTCGTAGTATCCTTGTGCCCGCAAGAGATCTTTGAGAATCCAGCGTGGCGTGGTTGTGTGTCTACGGCGATAGCACCTAGGCTGCCTCTTGGGTCGGGACGGTTGATAATTTTGATGTTTAGGATCATACTTGGGTGGTCTACCCGGATGTGGTTTTTGCCGTTTTGGCACCCATAGATACTTGGACTCTTTGGCCTTGTGAGCGCTCTTGGTGGGTTTGGGCTTGGGGTCGAGAGCCCAGCACGAGGCCGTAGTTTCCGTCTGTTCAGACTCGGGCTGAAGCGTGGTCGTAGGGGTTTCTACCAATGGCTTTGTAAAAGTGGGGGAATTAAGACAGCCCTTGCTGAAAGTCGTCACTATGCGCACATTGTCGATAGCAAGATGTATGTGGTTTAGGTTGTAATCCACATTGCAGTTGGTTTGCTTCTTGAAAGTGCGACCCAATAGCGACACATTACCAACTCCTTTATTGTCAGGTAACACATGGAAGAAGGCTAGTAAACTTTCAGACTCGATGGAAACGGCCACCTTGCACTTCCCTAGGAGTGGGTAAGCGGTGCCCCCAAACGGGGTGAGTTTAGCATTAGTGGGCTGTAGTTGCGGTTGACCAATGCATGTCCAATGGTCATGCGTCAAGATGTTGTAGTCGCCATCTTCATCAATCAAGGCCTCGAAAGAATACACTGCTCCTGCTGCGACTGTGATCTGCAAGTACGCTGGTGCCACTGCTTCTTCCTCCTGATCTGTAAGGTCAGTTACAGTAGCCATGCGGACATTCAGTGGGGGTTCTAGCTATCAAGATTGTAGGAGAGAAGGAAGGAGTCTCACTTGTAGCTTTCTTGCTTGCACAATGGGGGAATACACACAAAGGTGGAGGCTGAAAACAGTTTTCCTCTTCTTAGTTGTGTAAGGCAAAAAGAACTCTAGTACATAGAAATAGAAGAACCCTATATATGGGTCTCAAAACCAAACTCAACCATCTAAGGTGGCATACTAACTGAGCCACAAACTAGAGTAGATAAAGATAGCTGTCATCCAGCTATTATTCATGGGCGGTGTACCAACCGCATCTACAGCTAACAAGTCGGTGACATAAATGCACAACGGTCACCCTGGCATATCACGAGTGGAGCTCGATATCTCAACACTCCCCCTCGAGCTCAATCCCAATTCCTGCACACCAAGCAGGTCTTTGAACTTGCGCAACTTCTCTGCGCCCAATGCCTTCATAAATATGTCAGCTACCTGATCCTCTGTGCTGACATAAACTAGATCAATAAGACCTAGTAAAACCCTCTCCCTCACATAGTGATAATGCACCTCAATGTGCTTTGTTCTAGCATGATAGACTGGGTTATTTGCCAAGTGTATACTGCTCATGTTGTCACAATAAATGACAACTGGCCCATCTGTAGGCTGATGCATATCATAAAGTAGCTTATGCAACCAAGCTACCTCACATGCAGCCATTGCTGCACCCCTATACTCAGCCTCTGTGCTCGACAAGGCAACTGTAGGTTGTTTCTTGGTGCTCCAAGTGACTGCAGCACTCCCAAAAGAGAACACATATCCACTAGTAGATCGTCTATTAGAAATACTACCAGCCCAATCAGCATCAGTGTATCCATGCAACTGTATCTGAACCCCAGTCTCATAAAGTAGTCCATACTGCAATGTGGACTTCACATACCTGAGTATGCGTCTAGCCGCATCCAAATGCGGTTTCATTGGAGCCTGCATAAACTGACTTACCAATCCAACAGCATAGCTCAAATCTGGCTGGTAATAGTCATATAAATCAAACTTCCTACTATGCGTCTGTACATAGTAGGGTCTTCCATAAGCTCAGCTGCATCTGCGCTCAGCTTCACATTCTGCTCCAAAGGAACTGAAATAGGCTTACAGCCTGTCATCCCATATTTGGATAGCATGTCCAATCCATATTGCCTCTGCAAGAGCTGTATCCCACTTGGTGATCTAATCACCTCAACGCCTAAGAAATAACGCAGCTCTCCCAAATCCTTCATCTCAAACTTCTGCTTCAATAGCATTTTCACATGAAGGATATCTTCATCACTATCATTTGTGATAATCAAATCATCAACATAAATGACAAGCAACATAATACCTTTCTCTATTTTTCTCACATAAAGTGAGAAATCTGCCTTGGATATCTGAAAGCCAATAGTGACAAGATACTGTCCTATCTTGTCAGACCATGCTCTAGGTGCTTGTTTCAAGCCATACAAGGCTTTCTTCAACCTGCAAACAAACTCAGGATGAACAGCATGCACATAACCTGGTGGCTGCTCCATATAGATCTCTTCTTGCAAATCACCATACAAGAAGGCATTCTTTACATCCATCTGATGTAAAGACCATCCCTTTGATGCAGCCATAGCAATGACTGCTCTTACGGTTGCCATCCTTGCAACCGGATTGAATGTTTCTTCATAATCAATGCCATATGTTTGTGCATACCCCTTGACTACTAATCTTGCCTTGTATCTATTCACAGAACCATCTGCATTGTGTTTCACCTTATAAACCCACTTACAACCAATTGCATTCTTATCTTTAGGCAAAGGTACCAATTCCCATGTAGCATTTGCTTCCAAGGCATGCATTTCTTCATCCATGGCTTTCTCCCATTTTTCTTTTCCCATGGCTTGCTCAAAAGAAGTGGGTTCTGGTTCCTGTATCACTTTGACCATATATGCATAGTGAATGGCTGTAAATCTATCATATTTCAGCAACCATAGGATACCTAGCTCTGGTAGACCTGCGCAAAGTAGGTTCACTCCCAGGTGCTCTCAAATCATCCCTGGTCTTCCTTACTCCAGGTGTAACAATAGAAGGAATACCCAACTCATTATCAATGCTCTGTTCTGAGCCACTGGATTCACCATCCACATAAGAGTGACCTGCATTCACATCAAACATGGGCTGATCTACCTTCTCTTTTCCTTTTCGTGATACCTGCATACCAGTATCTGCATTGCTTTGAGAAGATTCTCCTGATCTCAATCTGCCTGTCCATGGCAAAGAATGTGAACCACTGCTAGAGGACGCTCCAGGTCCACTAATATCTTGTGACTACTGCTGTGAATTCTGTGCAACATTACCATTTTGTGCATCTACATTATCAATCACATTTACTGGTTTATACCAGCTACTCATCTCATCAAAAACAACATCTCTGCTCACTGTAAACTTACGAGTAGAAGGGTTATAGCATCTATACCCTTTTTGCTGCAGAGAATAACCAATAAAGATGCACTTCTCAGCTTTTGGATCCAACTTGGATCTCAACTCATATGGCACATGAACATAGGCAATGCAACCAAAAATCTTCATCTGAGAAATATCTGGTTTCCTACCAGTATACCTCTCCTCTGGAGTCATCTCATGTATTGCTGCAATGGGAGTCCTGTTCATTATGTAGACTGTTGTAGCAACTGCTTCAGCCCACCAGTAAAAATCTGGCAAGTCTTTTTCGTTGAGCATGCCACGAGATACCTCTCCAATATGCCTGTTTTTCCTTTCTGCAATTCCATTTTGTTGTGGGGTATGACTGCATGAATATCGCTGCTTTATGCCATGCCTGTAGGAACCTTGCAAACTCATTTGAGAGGTACTCTCCCCCTCCATCTGACCTTAGGCATTTTACTTGCAGGCCTGTTTCTTTTTCAACCATAGCTTTAAGAGTTTTGAAATGCCCAAAAACTTCACTTTTCTTTTTCATAAAATACACCCAAACATTTCTGCTATAGTCATCAATAAAAGTGACAAAATAATGACAGCCTCCAAGAGATGCAGCTTTAGTAGTTCACACATCAGAATGGATTAATTCCAATGGCTTCTTACTCTCTTGAACATGTCTAGGAAATGGTTTCCTTGCCTGCTTTCCAAACTGACAGGCTTCACATACCTTATGCATTTTTGCAACCTTGAATTTTGGCAATCCTGCAACAATATTTTGGGCCTGCATTGATTTAAGTCGCTATACATTAACATGACCAATGCGTTTATGCCAGATATCAATATCTGCAACTACACCGGTCCCATGTGCAAACATTGCTGCACTCAATTCAGGCATGACTGCATCCAATGTAAACATTCTGCCCTTCTTCTTTCCTTTTGCTATCAAGCGACCTTTATTTTTCATATCCTCAACAAAGCATCCATGGGAATTAAATCTGACCTGCAAGCCCTGCTCAACCATTTGACCAATAGAAACCAGGTTCTTGGTGATATTCGGGACATGAAATACATCCGACAGGTACCTCTTTTTCCCATCCTGCATAGACAAAGGAATATTTCCAATCTGCACAATAGGATGTGCAGTATCATCACCAGTCTCCACAAATCCTGGTTTTTCCATTTTCCTTGCATCCTGCATCCATTCTGCATGACCTGTCATGTGGTTTGATGCACCTGAGTCAACATACCACACATCGTTACTTTCTTCTCCACTTGTCACAGAATTGGTCATGTGCTGCATCATAAATAAATGCTCATTTCTATCATCACCCTGTCTACTAGAAGATGCATAATTCCCTTGTTGCGGTTTTCCATTCATGATGCCATTCTGCTTTTTATATCAGTCTTTAGCCATACGACCCATTTTACCACAGTAGTAGCATTCAACATTGTTGTTTGCATTTTGGCCTCTTTGCCATCCACCACAGCCTCTTTGGCTCCCCCTGCCTCTAGAGTTACCACATCCTCCTCCATAGGACTGGTTTTCTTGAGTTTGTTGCATATTCTGATTTCTACCATGGCCTCCAGATCGGCCTCCTCTACCTCTGCCTCTACCTCTTCTAGCATTTGAGTAGAAGATAGCTTCTTTTGAAGTTCCTCCTGAAGAAGATGCACCACCATTTCTTTGCTCCTCAGAAATTAGAAGAGCAATCAACTCCTCAAAATCAGGAAATCTTTCATGGACGGAAATGGATGTTCGGAACTGTGCATAATCCTTTCCTAGACCATTCAAGGTCACGGAAACTAAATCATCATCTTCCACTGGCGACCCAATGGAAGCAAGTGCATCTGCGATCTTCTTCACCTTCATGTGGTAGTCATTGATGCTCATACTTTCTCTTTCCACATTGTGCAACTCTTGCTTGAGCTGCATTTTCTTGGCTTGCGTATTTGTGCTATATATTTTTGACAGAGTATCCCATGCCTCCTTTGGCGTACTTGCATCCTGAATATGCACAATCATAGAGTCTAAAATACTGATAGACAGCCAGTACATAACTTTTCTGGCTCTCTCATGCCATGCTTTAAATGCCTGCATTTGCTGTTGATTGGGAACATCAGGAAGAACTGGTTCTTCTTCATTTCCTACAACAAATTCCCAATATTCTTTTCTCATAAGGAAATTCGTCATTCTAAACTTCCATGCTTGGAAGTTGTTCTTGTCAAGCTTTTCAGTGACAATCTGTGAAAGAGAATCAGACGCCATTACAGAACACTGTAAAAAATTCTGTCACTGCAAAAAACACAGCTTCACCCTCACAAGGGCAAATTTGCAAAACTGACGAAAGTGGTACTTCACCACACAGTCACTTCCTAGTGACGATTTTGCATCAACATGCAACAAGGATGATTCTATAACTCCCAATGTGTCTGCGCACAGGCATACGATGCAATTTCTGCAGTAACTTTCCACCATCCTGTAGAACAGTGGTCGCACAGCATAAAACAGGGCCTTTTCTTGAGTGCGTGCAGAAAACTTCCGCCTCCAAAACAGACCCCGAAATGGCCTCAAATCAAAAACCAGGAATATCATGGGCTAAAGCCCTCTCCCGCAGCATATACTGCCCTCTTGCCACACCGTGAAGGGCGTCTCAATCTGAGACAATGCACTCCTGCACTTTCCCGCTGTGCTACCTGCAGATAGTTGCTCCCAAAATAGAAAAATGACAGCAACATTGGTCCTCTTACCAGAGCACTGCGAACTTGGCTTGCTTTCTTGAGCTCCTTACCACGAACAAGGCTCTGATACCATGTCAAGATTGTGGGAGAGAAGGAAGGAGTCTCACTTGTAGCTTTCTTGCTTACACAATGGGGGAATACACACAAAGGTGGAGGCTGAAAACAGTTTTCCTCTTCTTAGTTGTGTAAGCCAAAAAAAACTCTAGTACATAGAAATAGAAGAACCCTATACATGGGTCTCAAAACCAAACTCAACTAACTAAGGTGGCATACTAACTGAGCCACGAACTAGAGTAGATAGGGATAGCTGTCATCTAGCTATTATTCATGGGCGGTATACCAACCGCATCTACAGCTAACAAGTCGGTGACATAAATGCACAACGGTCACCCTGGCATATCATGAGTGGAGCTCGGTATCTCAACACTAGCATGGGTGGCTCATGTAATGGATGTGAAGGAGGATAGTACTTCTTAATGTGTCTGCCGTTAAAAAAGCCTATTCCTTCACCATCAAGTGTCTCCAACTCGACATTCCCGGTCCTACCAATCATGCGTACTCTGAAAGGCCCTAGCCCCCGAAACTTCATCTTCTGTTTATGTCCTTTTACCGAGTACAGCAAAACAAGGTCCCCTTGTTTGAAGTCTTGCTGCTTGACATGCTTGTCAAACCACATCTTTCGTCGAGCCTTTTCACAAATCAGAGAGTGAGTGGCGAGGAGTCGGGTCTCCGTTAAGCACTCGAGTTCCACTAAGTGGTTGGTCCAAGCCTCTCTTCCCTCCCAACGCTCGTGGATTGCTAGCCTCAAACTAGGGATGAAGAATTCTAAGGGCAAAATGGCTTCAGTTCCGTAAGTCAGCCTAAAGGGCATCTGTCCTACAGCCGTTTTATAAGCTGTGCGATAGGCCCACAAGGCCGCCATTAGCTTGTTGTCCCAGTCACTTCTTAAAGTAGACACGACTTTGGTAAGCACATTGACTAGGATTTTATTTGTGGATTCGGCTTGGCCATTAGCTTGAGGGTAATAGGGAGAGGACTTCCGATGAATTATTATAAAGGTAGAGAGCAAGTGGGCAATCACTTCATTAATGAAGTGTGTGCCTTGGTCACTTACAAGTTTGATTGGACAACCAAACCGTGAAATGACCTGCTCCCACAAGAACTTTGCGGTGGTCCTAGCATCGTTCTTCCTCGTGGCTCGTGCCTCTGCCCATTTCGTTAGATAGCCGGTCGCTATGATGTATCGAGCTTGGGAATATTGTGCTGCAGGACTGACAGGTCCAATAAATCAATGCCCCATTTTTCAAAGGGTTGTCAGGCTATAACAAGGGTCAACTCCATCTTGTCCTTTCACACAGGCACTTTGGTCCTTTGGCACTCATCGCAGTGCTTTACAAATTTAGCTGCATCGCGGAATAGGGTGGGCCACCATAGCTGGGATTGTAACACCTTTCGGGCCATTGTGTCCTCACTAAAGTGTCCTCCAGCGATTCTGCCATGTGCTTCGTTTAATGCGTCATGCATCTCGTGCTCACACACGCATCTGCGCAATAACCCGTCTTGTCTCAACCTGTAAAGTTGGTCAGCTATCAATTGGTATGGCTGGATTTTCAAGATAAGTCTTTTCAGCCTGGCCTTTGTTGGGGGTAAAGGCGCCTCCGCCGTGCCGCCCCGTGTATTACTACACTAACAGTACCCGCCACTGCACACTGCATGTGGCGGGCGCCCGTCACGTCACTTTATTCTTTATTTTTTTAGTGACAGTTTGAATAAAGGAAGGCCCGGTCACACATTGTGACTGTTGGAGTTCCCATTTCTTGTCTCTCTCTTTCTTGCTCTTGCTCTCCCGCCATAGCTCGCGTGCAAGCTTCGATCCTTCTCACCTTTCAACTGGTATCAGAGCTTGGCATTCTCTTGCTCGAGCTCGACTCGGTGCTTCCCTACCTTCGCATCGACTCGCTTCACGCATTGGATCTCCATCCCGGCAGCCATATCCGATCTCCCCGAGCTCCCGTCACTCCCCAACTTCCCGAGCACCTTCCCAGCCTATTGAGGCACCTTCAAGGCATTGATACTGAGGTATTTGATCATTCTTTCGGGGTTTTATTTCAGTCTACAGGTTGCAAACAGCAAGGGCAGCCATGGCTTCAAACTCTTGAAGCTTATTCCCCTCATATTGTGCCTTACACCTATCAAGGCTGAAAGAGGCTTGTCATAGGCCTTTGATAGGTCCTTCTTGAGCCCCCCATTACCCCCTTTTCAGCCCATGTGGAGCAGCAGCAAGTTCAGCACCAACAGGGCAGATTGCATCATTTTTTTCCAGGCTGTGAGCACTCATCTACTTCAGCTCCACACTTGGCCATTGCTTCTTGCTCTCTACCTTGATCAAGAGGGCTATAGACTTCATGTTTGATGTCATTCAAGCTTTGGGCATTGGTCTTGATCATTCGGGGCTGATCTCTTCAGATTTGGGACTGTCATAACAGGCTGAAAATAGGGCAGCACCATTGGCATTAGCATTTGTTGCTTATACTCCATTCCGGTTGTGCTATTTGATGCCCGTATGCGGTCTACATGATGCCTAGTGCCTTGGGAATGTATGCACATGATTATGCCATGATTTTGGCCTGAAATATTGGCTGATTTGGGACTGTTATTTACTATTATACAGTGCTGAAAACAGGGCAGCCACACTTGGCATTGGCATTTGATGCTTATACTCTACTCCGGTTACCTTATTTGATGCCCGTATGCGGTCTACTTCCTACCTGGATGTATTGGGGATGTATGCATTTGGTTTGACCATGATTTTGTCTTGAATTCGGGGCTGAAATCTACTATTTAGAACAATAAATACATGCTGGAATAACAGTGGGCTGAAGGTACTTTACAGGCTTTGGCACTTACCTACCGATACCGGATGTATGCTTTGAGCTTTGGCATGATGTCTCTGACATTTGGGGATGGCTTGGAGCATATGTATGAGATTATGGGATGCTTTTGAGCTTCGCATTAGCTCCATATTCACTGGCATTTGGACCGACTTGGCATGCTCGTGGATCGCCTATGCTTTTGCATTACATGCTTTGGTTCGTGACATATGCTATTTGGTTCGTGTATGCCATACCGACATTTGGAGCTTGGATTTGGATGTATTTGAGCATTCTCGGCTTACTTGATCACTGATCTTGGTTGCCATTTGGATGTCATTGAGTTGACCGAGAGCTTATTTGGGCTTATGTATTGCTTCATGGTTAATACGACCGGTGCTTCATGTATGTCATGCTCTCTTGGATGCGCTTGATGCATTGACAGGGTCACTTATCACTGGTGCTTTCTCTTGGGTTGTTTGAGCTTCTGAGCTCGCTTTGTACACCTTTTGTGCCAGTGGGAGCATTTTACATGCTTGCTTGACCTTTGACAGTTGCATGCTATTGGAGCACTTACATGTATTTGGAGCAGTTTATGTCTTGAGCAGCTACATACGCATTGAGACTTTGGAATCATACTCCGATCTTTATGGATATGCATTGATGTACTCTTGGTTCACAGGATGCTTATGAGCTGAGTCTCATATTTGGATCTTTCTCTTTGAGCAGATACCTATTTGTGTCAGGTTTTGGCAGTTACAGGAACACTTTGCCTAGAGTATCTGGGGGTGTGCCTTTCACTGGCAGATGTTATTTTGACATGCTTCGGTGTTGAGCTCATGTTCTTTTCACTGTCATTGGCCTTGCTTATGTCCGTTTCATGCCGGCTTTGGACCTAGCATTGTTTGCTTGACATTGGATCCTATTTTGGGACAGTTTGCTCTCTAGACTGCATACCTGCAATTTATTACAGCAAGCAGTTATTGGTGGACTGAGGTGTACTTTTCATGCTGAAATATCCTGATTTGGTGTACCGCACCTAGTACTAAGTAGGCAGCCACTTTTGGCACACTTTGCTTGCCCTTTGGACCCCGTTTTGGTCATTTTTGGGCAGTTTCTACAGTAAAACAACAAGCAGTTTTGGACTGTTTGGGCATTTCCAGCCTGCATAATGGCGTCATCTTTGCATGATAGTGCCATCTTCAACATTACAAAGTTGGATGGTACCAATTACTCTTACTGGAAGAGTCAAATATGGCAGGTTTTGGTACAGAAATCTCAGATTAAGCCACTTCGGTTGAGTCGGGAGCAGCCTGAAACTATGGACAATGACGACTGGCTTGAACTTGATGAGCTATGCAAGTCCACGATTGTATTGTCTCTCACTGAACATGTACATTATAATGTATTTGAGGAAGCACAAAGTGCATGGGATCTATGGAATAAGATCAAGAATCTTTATGATAAGAAAAGTCCGAAGAGTCAGATGTACTGGTTGAAGCAGCTTATGGATCTGCGCATGAAGGATAATGCAACTATGTCTGCTCACTTGAGCCAGTTCCATGCTATACTGAAGAACCTGACTTCGCAAGATATCACCTTTGGAGAGGAAGTAACTCCTCTTTTCTTGCTTGGGACTCTGAATGAGTCATGGGATGTATTCCGCACTGCTCTTTGTGCCTCTAGTGCTACTCTAAAATTGGCAGATGTTGAGAGTGCTCTTCTTCAGGAAGAGGTGAATCGCAAAAACTTGGATGCCTCTCGTGGTAGTCATGCTTTGACAGTTAGAGGCAGGAATGATAGGTATGACCGTGGTAATGGTCGAGGCCGTGACTCGCAGAAGGGTCGGTCTAAATCTCGTGGCAAGTCGCGTAGTAAGTCGCGTGGGCGCAATGCAAATGTCACTTGTCATCATTGTGGGAAAAAGGGCCATATTAGACCACAGTGTCATGAGTTGCGCAATGAGAAGCGCAAGGATAAGGGAAAAGATAAAGTGCAGGAGAAGTCCTCTGATCGCAGCATAGTACCTGCGAAGTCCAGCGTCAAGATTGAGGAAATTAATGTCACGCAGACTGAGGAGTCCGATGGTGGTGATGAGTTTATACTTGTAGCTAGTTCTTCTGATGCTTCACACTTGACTGAGACATCTAGTATGTATGCACAGTGCTGGTTATTGGATTCAGGTGCGTCCTTCCATGTGACGCCTTACCGTGAGTGGTTTCACTCTTACCGTACTGTATCTAGATCAGTCAGACTTGGAGATGACAGGTCTCTTGATATTGTGGGCTGTGGAGATATTCAGTTGCAATTTTCCACTGGCAGTTCCTTTTTGCTTAGGGATGTACGTCATGTACCTGCGCTTACGCGTAGTCTTATGTCTGCAGGACAGTTGGATGATGGAGGGTTTCATGTCTGTTTTGGGGATTCTGCCTGGAAAATTACCAAAGGCGGACTTGTGCTTGCTAGAGGCGCCAAGGCTGGCAGCCTCTATCCTCTTGTTGTATCTGGGTCTTCTGTAGACCATGTTTTGGCAGTGGGCTCTATCCCACATGTATCACTTTGGCATGCCCATTTGGGGCATATGTCTTTGAAGGGAATGAAAATGTTATCTGGTTTGCAGTATCTTCCGCCTTTGGACTATGCACGTTTTGACTCGTGTGATCATTGTCTTTATGGTAACCAGAATAGGTCTACGCAAAAGAAATCGGGTAGGCCACGCATGAGTGAGCCCTTGGCATTGGTGCATTCCGATGTTTGTGGGCCTATGCCTTGCATGTCTATGGGTGGCGCGAAGTACTTCGTTACCTTCATTGATGATTTTTCTAGGAAAGTGTGGGCTTATCCCATAAAGCAGAAGTCCGATGCCTTGGCAGTTTTTCAGAGATGGCTTGCTCTTGTTGAGAACCAGACTGGGTATAGGCTGAAATGCCTTAGGACAGATAATGGGGGAGAATATGTCTCGCATGCTTCTGAGCAATTCTGTGATGACAGGGGTATTAAGCGTCAGTTGACCACCCCTTACACCCCACCCCAGAATGGTTTGGCTGAGCGCATGAACAGGACTATTTAGGAGCGTGTGCGCTCTATGCTTAGCCATGCAGGCCTACCCCAGAGTTTTTGGGCTGAGGCAGTTAGTACGGCAGTGCATGTCATAAACGGATCGCCTTCCAGTGGATTGGATTTCCAGGTTGCAGAGGAAGTTTGGGCTGGTAAGCCACCCTCTTATGCGCATCTCCGTGTCTTTGGATGTGAGGCATTCTGCCATGTGCCCAAGGACAAGAGGAGTAAATTGGATCCAAAGAGCATTAAATGCATATTCCTTGGCTATGGTGAGTCAAGAGAGATGGGCTATCGCCTATGGGATCCGCAGGCGCGGAAAATAGTACACAGCCATGATGTCGTCTTCCATGAAGACAAGATGCACAGGCAGCCTGAGAAGGTGGTTGAGATCCGCAAAGTGATCTTTCAGGAGGAGCCTAAAGCTCCAGCACAGCCAGTAGTACAGCCTGCAGCAGTTCCTCCACAGGGCCAGGATGTTGGACAAGCAGTTAGACAGGCAGCAGAGCCTGCGGTGAGACGGTCTGCTAGAGACAGACGTCCACCTGACAGATTTCAGCCCTCTATGCATTATGTTTTGGTTACAGATGCAGGAGAGCCTTTCACTTATGATGAGGCTATGCGCAGGGGTGACAGTCACTCCTGGGAGAGGGCTATGCAGTCTGAGATAGACTCCCTGCATAAGAATGAGACTTGGGATTTGGTTGCCTTGCCTAAGGGCAAGAAGGCTTTGCCATGCAAGTGGGTGTACAAGCTGAAAAGTACCCCTGGACACCCCAAGCCAGCATACAAGGCTAGATTGGTAGCCAAGGGTTTTAAACAGGAACATGGTGTGGACTTTGATGAGGTCTTCTCTCATGTGGTTAAGATGACCACCTTGCGCTTAGTCTTGGCTTTGGTTGCACAGCTTGACTTAGATCTATATCAGATGGATGTCAAGACGGCTTTTCTACATGGGGACTTGCATGATGAGATCTATATGGATCAACCTAAGGGCTTTGCAGAACCTGGTAGGGAGCACCTAGTGTGCAAGTTGAAGAAGAGCTTGTATGGCTTGAAGCAGGCACCTAGGGAATAGTATCATAAGTTTGATGTCTTTATGTAGTCACAGGGCTATAGCAGGAGTGCTATGGATCCGTGTCTTTACAGAAGAAAGCCCGTGATGGCAGTTTGCTTATCTTGGTACTCTATGTTGATGATATGCTGATAGCAGGGAAAGCTCATGATGAGCTAGATGCTCTTAAATCTCAGCTGAAGAAGAGCTTTGAGATGAAGGATTTGGGACAGGCCTCACATATACTTGGGATGCGCATTAAGCGCGATAGGCATCAAGGGCTTTTGTATCTCTCACAGCAGGAGTACATTCATAAAGTCCTTGAGCGCTTCCGCATGCAGGACTTAAAGCCTATTGGCTGTCCATTACCTTCTTATGTGAAGGTATCACAGGCCGATTGTCCACAGACAGATGAGCAGAGGGCTGAGATGGCCAAGATCCCTTATGCTTCAGCCGTGGGCAGTTTGATGTATGCCATGATAGCCACTCGTCCAGATATTGCGCATGCAGTTGGTGTTGTGGCACGCTATATGGCTACACCTGGCAAAGCAGACATTGGGATGCCGTGAAGGGTATCATGAGGTACCTGAAGGGCGCAGCAGATATGTGTATTTGCTATGGCAGCTAGGATACAGGGGTCGTGGGGTACACTGACTCCAATTATGCAGGACATGCAGATAGTAGGAAGTCCACTTCTGGCTATGTATTCACCTATGCTGGAGGGGCTGTCTCTTGGATGTCCAGGGTTCAGAAGTGTACGGCTTTGTCTACCACTGAGGCCGAGTATGTTGCAGCCACTGAGGCTTGCAATGAGGCCATATGGCTAGGCCGTCTAGTTGCTGACCTTGGGATTGATGCTATACCTACACTGCATTCAGATTCTATGAGTGCCATTCAGTTGGCTAAGAATCCAGTCTTCCATGCGAAGACAAAACACATTGAGGTGAGGTATCACTTCATACGTGGTGTTGTGGAGGACAAGTCTATTGACTTTGTCAAGATCTCCACTGACGAGAATCCTGCAGATCTGCTCACAAAAAGCCTCATTACTGAGCGCTTTGCCTTCCTCAGGAGATTGATGGGCATAGGATGAGATGTTGCCTTTCCTCATCCCTTGTACCTATGTACATTTAAACTGTCTTTTCTTTTTTCTTTTCTCTCTCACTAGGACAGATTCGCCTTTAAGTGGGAGGTTGTTGGGGGTAAAGGCGCCTCCGCCGTGCCGCCCCGTGTATTACTACACTGACAGTACCCGCCACTGCACACTGCAGGTGGCGGGCGCCTGTCACGTCACTTTATTCTTTATTCTTTTAGTGACAGTTTGAATAAAGGAAGGCCCGGTCACACATTGTGACTGTTGGAGTTCCCATTTCTTGTCTCTCTCTTTCTTGCTCTTGCTCTCCCGCCATAGCTCGCGTGCAAGCTTCGATCCTTCTCACCTTTCAGCCTTCTCAATAGGTCGCTCTGGTAATCCATTTTCTAGTACTTGCACTATGTCATTGGCCCAATACGGTGTCAGATCCGCTTTAAATAATTCTCGCTCACTAGACAAGTTAAAAAGATGGGTGTCCAGCAAATCATCAGGCACGCCTTGTCCAGCGGCTTCTCCTGTGGGTATGCGGGACATGTGGTCAGCCATGTAGTGCTGCTTTCCTTTGTGTACAACCACAGAGAAGTCAAACTCCAGTAAAAGGAGTAACCATCTAGTTATGCGCCCTGTAGCGCAAGGCTTGTTCACAAGATACAGTAGGGCCTGATGGTCAACAAAGAAGACAAAGGGAGTGGCCAACAGGTAATACCTAAATTTCTTTACCGCAAATACCATGGCCAACCCCTCCCTTTCCGTCGTGGAGTAGTTCATCTCGGTCTCTGTGAGCTGCTTGCTGGCAAAACTCATCGGGTAATCCAAGTTATACTCACCAAGCTGGCATAGCACGGCTCTAATAGCGAACTTAGAGGCGTCTATGTGCACATGGAACGTTATGTTCCAGTCTGGGGCTCGCAAGATTGGTGCAGTCGTAAGAGCCTTTTTCAATTCTTCATATGCGCGCTGGCATTCCTCCATCCACTCAAACACTATCAATAGTTTGTACAAAGGTCTAGCTATTAATGCATAATTTAGCACAAATCGTCGATAATATCCAGTGTGTCCCAAGAAGCACTGAACTCCTTGTAGTTGTCGGGTGGCGGTAGGTCAACAATGACTCTGCCGTTCCTTGACACTATGTGCCCCAAGATGCATCCTTGTTTTACCCAGAATTGGCACTTTAAGGGGTTTAGCAAGAGGTGGTACAGCCTACACCTTTCAAAGACAGCTCTCAATTTCTCCAAGTGTTTGGCCCAACTAGAATGTAAACATAGGTCGTCTACGAACACTTCCAGCTCGCGCCTAAGCATGTCCTTACAAATAGTGCACATTAGTCGTTGAAAGGTTGCAGATGCGTTCATTAGCCCAAAAGGCATGACAATGTAGGCAAACACGCCCCATTCCGTGGCAAAGGCAGTCTTGTGCCTGTCGTCTGGGTGCACTTGCACTTGATTGTAACCCGAGAAACCATCCAGAAAACTATAGGCTTCCTTCCCTGCTACCCTCTCCAGCATGTACTCAGTGTAAGGTAAAGGGTAGTTATCCCTTTTCGTAGCAGCATTCACTATTTTGTAGTTTACGCACACTCGGATATTTCCATTTTTCTTCATGACAATCAAGATAGGTGATACCCAGTCCGTGTGCTCGATCTCATATATAAAACCTGCCCTCATGAGTTTATCAATCTCCTCCTTTACTGCATGGGCGTGGTTGGGATTCATGGGGTAAGGTCGTTGTTTTGTTGGCATTGCATCTAGAACCATTGGGATGTTATGAGTCACGACCCTAGGGTCGACTCCCTTAAGTTCGTCCAATGTCCAGGCAAACACGTCAACATACTCTTGCAGGAGCGCAACAAGTTTGGTCTCTTCCTCCTTCCCCAGGTCATCTGCAACGACCTCCGGTCTTGGTTTTTCGCCTTTCCCAGCCAAGTTAACCTCTTTGACTTTGGCGGGTCCCTCAATCGGTTCACTAGTCTGACCTTGTCTTTTTGCACCTAACAGGAACACCACTCTGTCACCCTTTTCAAATTTTGTAAACCGTTTGGGTAGATCCTGTGGTTTCCTCTGCCTTTCCGCTTCTGAGTCCCTTGCTTGCTTCCTGGCCTCCTCCTTTAGCCTCCTACACCTCAGGTGGACTGGCAAGTCTCCCTTGGTGCATTTGACCTTAGAGGGTTGCGGTATCTCGGGATCACTTTCAATGCTAACTTCCAATTCTGAGTTGAACTCGCATCCCTCACTTGAGGAAGGTGTTTCCCCAGGGGGTCGTAGTTCTGTAGGAGAATCTGTCTTGAGCACTGGAATTACCCATGGTTGTGCTACTCCGGCTTGCTCGTAATCCACGGCTCCTATTCGTTCTAGCTAGGATCTGTCACACTCCGTTAGCATGACTCCTTTTTCGTTTCGACAGATCCCTTCTTTCCTAGGCCTTAAGTTTGCCCTGATTTGCTCTATCGCTTTTCCCTCCATGTCGTACTCTATCGTATCTACCTCTTCTTCACTCTCTTCTCCCGTAGAGTGACAGTCCTCATACTCCTCATCATCCAGGTCCTGTCCTTCCTACTGCTCATCATCCCCCAAGCTTCCCTCTTCAATCTCCTTGTCGTCAGTAACTAAAGCCCAGTTATATAACAAGTTCAGGTCGTGGACCTTGGTCCATTTCCATTCTGGTTTAATTAAAAGGTCACGTAGAGGTTTTAAGTTAGCTGCCAAATTGCCGTCCAATTTATTGGTCAGATACTCTACGATTACCTGAAGCTCTAATTTATTGTTGGGGATGCGGGATGAGGCCAGTTTGCTTGGGTTGAGTGAGCTTCCTGCCATCATGCAGAGCGGCACAACTGGCTCCTCAGCCGGCATGGTTGCGACTTTAGCAACCTGCTGGTGTGGTCCTTCCTCATCCGAGAATGGTAGGTCAATGGTTGCCAACACGTGCATCCAATCCCTCTCATCCTCAGGGCAAGGAATATATCTAGTGAGTGATCCATAAGGTTTGGTCGCTTGAGTATCGCCTTTTAGCATAGCCGAGATGGCAGCTAGGTCGACAGGTGTCGTCGTCCAAGTGTCCATCTCTACCCTCATTGCACTGGTTATGTTCCCTAGGAAAATCAATCCATTGCCCCAATCCTCTATGACTCGTGCATTCCTCATCCAAGGTCGGTCTAATAGTATGTTGTAATCCATTCCCTTCATGACAATGAAGTTTATCGAGAACTGCACACCGGCAATCTTTACCGGCCAATTCTTTAAGACCCCAAATGGACTTACCTTCATTCCTTTTGCTAGCATGACATTGAATCTAGCAGTCTCTACAGGAGGGTTTCCCCATGCCTCTAGGACCGCATGGTTTAGCACACTAACACCGGCGTCTGTGTCTACAATTCCTTTCCGAGTCATGTCTCCTAAGGCTAGGACAGGCAAAACTGCGTGCATTTCAGTGCCTTCCCAAAAAGCATTGATGTGAAAAGACTTAGGATCTGAGTGTAGAGTTAGACTTGGGATCCATGTAACTGCATCATGATCTTGCAGATCAGCACCTGCAAGTTCTGCGTGTCCCTCGATCGAGTCTTTTAACTCCTGCCACAAGGAGTGATTTTGCCTAAGCAGATCCTCCAAGCTTAGAGTTACTGGAGTGGACAGCAAAGTTGTGAGGAGGCTATTGGACCTTGTCTTCCTCCGAAGCTAGCAGTTCTAGGCCATGCATTCTGTCTGCCCTGGTAAGCTTCCCTCCGGCCTTGCTGCTGAGTCGCTCTTAGTGGTGCAGGTATGCTCTCGGCCTGTGGTTTTGAGGGTGAGACTGGTGTGCTAACACTGGAGAAGTCGTCCATAGGGTCTTCCAATATGGGTTCAGCGTTCTCGAGGTGCTTTTGGGCATCCTTGACCCACTCCTTGACCTTGGCTATAGCCTCAAGTTGCCGTTTGGGGTGGGGATATTCCCCTACCTTGGCACTCCCTAGCTCTGCTGTCTTAGGAGCCGAGGTCTCTGCCTCTGTGTTTGTGACCTTCTTTCCCGTTACTAGCGTGGTCGTTTCCTCGGTTTTAAGGGTTATCTTCGCATCGGCTCTCTTTTTCCGTCTCCTCCGGCTTTTCTTCCCTATTGAGGTTGCATCAAGGTTACTTGGCCTTGGCAAGGAGATGCCTACTTGTTTCGTCTAAGCTCGCGTCATAGCATGTAGCAGGATGGGCATATCCTCACTACCAAAAGTTTCCACTCCAAAGAGCCCCAAAGGCACCGATGGCATGTTGGCAGCGCTCGTTGATGGCTTCCGCCTAGGACAGTCAAGGAACAGATGTGTGATTCCACACTTTGTGCATCGGAGATCCGCTTTGTCCTTGTTAGCTTGTTCTCGCTCTGGGCAGTGTGATGAAATGTGGCCTGGGTGGCCAGCATGTGACTGGATCCTGGCTAGGCCCTCCAAAGCCTCTCCCTCGTCCTCTTCCTAAAGCCATCACCGACACTGGCCGATAGTCCATCAGGACTGGGTTGCCCTCCTCGTCATAGGATACGTACGGATTGACATATGTCTCTTCCTCATTAGGCTCCTCCACAAAGTGAACAGGAGCATCGCTTGGTGGGTGAGTCATAAAAGGCCCTGGTGGCCTGGGTATACCAGTTGGGTTCATCCCCAGCCTAGGCACGACAGGTCTTGAGTCAATTGGTGCTGGAAGAGCTAACTGGGTTCCCCTACCAAAGAAATTAGGTGGCCTATTACCTAAGTATGGAGGGTTGTACTGCTATGTGTATGAAAATCTCCTCGGCATTCTGCAATGTGTTGCATCATGTCCAAATCTACCACAATTTGAGCACAGCCAAGATCTAGGATCTTGGCACTCCACTGGGAGGTGATTGCCGCCTCAGTACACACATTGTACATGCGATCTCACAGGCTTTCTAACGAGCTCTTGCAACCGCGCAATCTCCATTCTCATCTCTGCCATCCCTTGGTCGTGGTCTACACTCTTGCCCTTGTCCTCCGCGCTAGCGGTTACTTTTTCCCCTAAGGTGGTTGATCTCTCAGGGTCCCTCTGGCCTGTACTATCTCGGTTGGTAGCCCTCATGCTACGTTCCCTAAGTTGATCATCTACACGTATTGCCTCCTCGAAGACTCGAGCTAGCACGTCTCATTGTAAGGTGGAGTTACTGACCAAAGCCTTGTAGAGCTCCTCACTCCGAATCCCGTTCATGAACACTGTAGACACTACCCTCTCGGTAGGTCGCTCCTTGGCAAGGATTCTCTTGTAGAGACTGCGTACCTGAGTGACATAATCCCTAACGTCCTCCTTCTCCCTTTGATATTCATCAACCTAACAATGAGGTTATCCGAATACCCTGCCTCTGAAAACCTCTTGATGAAGAGGCCCTTAAGGCGAGCGAAGTTTGTATGTTCTGCGTCATCCAGACTAGAGTACTAGGTCCTCCCCTTGTCGCCTAAGCACAGGCCGAAGGCTTAAGCTCGCTGCGCAGGGTCAGTAAGACCGTTCGCCTCACATACTTGCTCGAACTGCTCCATGAAGTTGTACGGATCACTGCTAGGTTCGTATCGAGCTAGTTGTTTCGCTACTATGGGGATTCTAGCCTGCCCTTTAGCCCCTTGCGTGACTCCCAATCCTGACAGTAGCGCGGTGGCTAGGGCAATAGCACTCTGTTCCACAGATGTATTGTCCATAAGTCGCTTTGCCACTAGTTCACTCAACATCATGCCAGCCTCTGCTGCCCGTTCCCTCTCTACGTTCGGTCCAGACTTGGCTGCCCCAGCTAGGTCTAGTACTCATCTAGCCTCGTACATATCCACGTCTTGCTACAGCCTTCTAGCCCTTTGCTCATGGTTGTAGGCAATTATGCCTTCTAGCGCTCTCTTGATAGCTCTTCTCTCTTCTTCCAGGTTAGCCACTACTTCCTGTACAGATCTACCTTGGATCATGGTCCTGGTGAGTAGATCGTAGTCTGGACCAGTTCCTCGACCGAAGTTGGAAATTCTCCTAAGTCTAATTGGTCTTCTCCTTGGTCGTGCCTTGTTCCCGACATCGTTTCTGCTTCCAGCTCCATGAGATTGTCGATGAATCCAATCAGCTCCGACAGCTTCCACTCCTCTATCTTGTTGCTTCCCGTGTCTTTGTGTTTTCTCCAGGTACTACTAGTAGGGCGCTCAGGCACCTGTCTAAGTCTTGGGGTCTTCTCCTACTAGTGGATTCCTTAATGTTATTAGGTATCCAGATGTGTTCCTTGTTATTTGAAAGCACCGGTGATCCTTACTCACACATTGTGCTTAGTGCTTTTGTGGTGCTTGGTGCAAAAACAGGCTCTTCTCTTTTCTTGCTGTGCAGGTTTAGTGGAGCACAAAAGTGAAATGCCGATGCAGAAAGCGTTTAATGCAAAGTCCACCCTGTTTCTACCCACGTTCTTAGCCTAATTTGAGTTTTCAACTCGGTTCTCGGCTATCCTACGGTCTTTCTGCACCCTAAGTTCGATTAGTCTGTGCAGGTTTAGTGGAGCACAAAAGTGAAATGCCGATGCAGAAAGCGTTTAATGCAAAGTCCACCCTGTTTCTACCCACGTTCTTAGCCTAATTTGAGTTTTCAACTCGGTTCTCGGCTATCCTACGGTCTTTCTGCACCCTAAGTTCGATTAGTCTCTGTGGTCCAAATGGTCAAACTGGGTCTTGGGGGTGTTTAGGGTTGCTTCCTAGGGTCAGGTCTGTGGCAAGGTCAGCCAAAGATCCTTATCTTTTTGTTCTGGCAAGATGATCCGATTCTGGGAATCGGACAGGCTGGTCCGACTCTGGGAGTCGGACGGTTTGATTCTGGCAATCGGACCAGTCTGATCCGACTCTAACAGTCGGACGAGGTTGGTCCGATTCTGGGAATCGCCCGACCCTGGTGGTCCGATTGGTCCAAGTGGTCCGATCGGACAGGATGGTTCGATCGGACAATTGTCCGAGCGTCTGATTCTGGACGGGTCCGATTCTGGGAATCAGACCAGGAGGGTGGTCCTACTTTCGAAATGGTCCGACTATGGATTGGTCCGAGTCCAATGGGCAGTCCGAGTGCCATGTGGCACGTCCAATCGGGTCGGTCTGATTCTTAAAATCGAACCGGTCTGGTCCGACTCTCTCAGTCGAACGGTCCGATTTTGGGAGTCAGACGGTCCGACTCCAGGACTCGGGTGGTCCGATTCTGGGATTCTGGGAATCGGACCACTGTGGGTTGGTCCGATTACGTCGGCGGCGGGCGCGATTCTAGCGCGTTGGAATCCTTCCTAATTCCTGCTGCACTCAATCACCACAGACTCCCCGCAACTGATTAGAGCACTAATGGAACACACTGGACTTACCTGAAGCAGCACGAATCGAAAGCGCCTAGGATCGGGGTCGTGTTTCCTCGGCCTGTGAACTAGAAGCTCTCTCTCTGTCTCTCTCTCTCTCTCACACACAAGTCCAACTAAGGAAATGAGATCTGTCCTGGCCTCCTAGGCCTCTTAAGGTCCTTTCCCAACACTGCAAAATCTTACAGCCAGTTCCCTGTCCCTGTTTCACCCAAAAACTTGAATATGGTCCCCTGTTTTCCTGTTTCCAGCATAACCTTAATCTAGTGCAGGCAATATGAAAAATAAAAATGCAGAACAATAGTCCTAATCTAATGCTTCCAACAAACCCAAATACTTACCTGTTCCACGGATTAAAACCTCCTAAATCTCCTAGTTATCTCGAGCACTGGTTCAGGCTGGAAACCCTACTGCCATGCTCGATCTGATGCGCGCGGCGCTCAAGGCTTGATTCCGTCTGTCTCGGCAACGGAACCAAAATGGAGGGGAGCTTCAAGCTCTACCCCGAGACCTACGGACCACTTATTGCTCAAGTGTTTCGAACCGAGCAGCCATGGCTACCTCTCACATAGCCAATGCGTAATGCCTACCTTACGGGTGAAGTGAGCTTACCTTGATGCTCGATCGAGTACCCTCCTCTCTCTTGCACACCAGTAGCTCCACGATCCTTGAGGCAAGCTCAAGCAACCTCAATCCCTCTCCCATGAGCTTCATCCTCCATAGCCACGTGCGAGACAAGAGAAGAGAAGAGAGGAGGAGAAGATGAAGAGAGAAGATGGAGAGCTTCTTCTCCAAGACCCCTCACTCTCACACAATCACTCCCTCACTCCCTCACACTCTCTCAATCCCTCTCTTAAGCACAAGCAAGAAGGCAAGAAACAAGAGAAGAAGAAGAAGAAGCTTTTGCGACACACAAGAATGAGCTTCCCATTCACTTTTCAACTTTATATACATGCCCTAATTTCCATGGGCAGTCATCCCCCCCTTTTTTACATGGCCGGCCATAGAAACTTAAAGAATTATAGCCAATTGTTTGGAGAGGTACTGAAGAATAGAAGCAAAGATAATGATTAGTAATGGGAGACTTGGCCTTCATTGAGGATCTACTAGGCAACATCAAGTGGAAGATCATGTAGAAGCTTTAAGAATCTTGGTTGATGGAAGTTCACAAGAATAAGAAGGATAAGAGTTGGAACCTATTCGTGGACGCATAGCAACATGGTATGTGGGATACTTGGTGTACTAATAATCTCTAGTATGTTTAACTAGCAATCCATTGGAAGTTGGTGGATTGTGTTTTCTTTACTACATATACTATTGAGACCCTTAGAAGTTGGTATTATCAGACGATGGCACAATATTCTAATGTGAATGAGTTTTGACAACTTCACAACCAATTTTCTTCCCCTTTGTAGTTGCATAAAGGCTGAATTCAAAGATTATGAAAAAGAAGAAGTCGATGAAATGTTAGTTAGAGAGTCCCCTAGAGAATAGGCCAAGGAAGAAGCCTACTATTCTATCTTATGGATTGGTGACAAGCTAGGTGGTGGAACCAATTTACTAATGAACGAGCTGTTAGTAAAGAGACAAGCATTGGAGATTCTCCAAACGTACATGAGAAGATAGAAAGCAAAGGCTAGCAAAAAACAAACAAGCAAGAGTAGAATCCTTTAACATCCTTGTGGCACTCTTTATAGAGGTCCCAATGGCACAACCAAATCAAGGTCCCCTTCCTAGCCTAGATCCATCATGGAAATATTGATAATCTTTCTACCAATGTAGTTCCACTGTTAACTTTTAAAGGAGAGTACAATGAAGACCCTAATCTTCACGTAGTAGAGTTCAAGGTAGTGTGTGTCGCTAACAATGCCATGACCCCAGAGAATCGGATGACAATATTCCCTACCACTTTCAAGGGTACGACATTTTAGTGGTATGAAAGATAAGTAGTAGGCATTTTTGGCACATGGGATGATCTAAAGCATGCTTTCCTCACCAAGTTCAAACTTGAAGACTTTGAAGAGTGGATGAGGGTGCCAACAAGAAAGAAGTAATAGATCCAAAGGAAAATAATCCCCCAACCAAAACTTTGAAATTCAAACTACCAATAGAACGAGAGAGTGGCACAGTACATAAGAAGAGGAAGAAGGAGAGAGACAGAGATAATTATAGAGAGAAAATATAAAATTTAAAAGAGAGAGAGAATCAAAAAAGGAAAAAGAGGAAAGAAAGAGAGAGAAGGAAAAGAAAGGATAAAGCGAGGAAGAAGAAAAGGGGAGAGAGAGAGAGAGAAGAAGAAGAAGAAGAAGAGAGAGAATATGAACACAGAGAGAATTATAGAGAAAAAATATGAAATTTAAAAGAGAGAGAGAGAGAGACGATAAGAAGAAGAAAATGAAAAAAGAGGAGAGAGAGAGAGAGAGAGAGAGAGAGAGAGAGAGAGAGAGAGAGAGAGAGAGAGAGAGGTCTCTTTCTTTCCCTTTTTAGATGAGGTCTTCTCCCCCTCTTTTAGTTAAATTAAACTTTTTAATTTAAACTTCACTCCCTTTTTTTCTCTTTTTCCTCCTCTTTTAATTAAGTATTTTTAAAAGCTTTTTTAAAAATTTACTTTTCTAATATTGTTACAAGTTTTTATTAATGAAATTTTTTTGGCATAGTTTTTCACATACTTTGAGAGAGAGAGAGAGAGAGAGAGGAAAAACAGGAGAGGGAGAGAAAAGGAAAAGAGAGGAGGTGAGAAGAAAAGGGGAGAGAGAACAAGGAGATGAGATAAAATAAACTAAAATAAAAGGTAGAGAGAGAAAGAGAGAGAGAAATCTGACTTCAAAAGTAAGCATTGTAAAGGTAGCACAAATAACACAAAAGTTTGGGGGTCTCTCATGGTTGATTTCTTTGTGACTCAACTACCCATGAACCCTCTTGCCACATGAAACCTGCATTAGGATGTGAAGTGCCCTAACTACTATTGACATGTTTGAACCTTGGTGTGAAGAACTTGAGAGAATCTAGGCGCAGAGCGCTTAGTAATATTGATGTGACATGGTACTCAATTGTTGCATTAATGTGGTGCCTAGCATGTAAATATTTGTTGATAGAAATATTATATTTATTGCACATTTTAAAAAGTGCAAATCGATGAGTTGTTAGAGACTACTTTTTAAAGAAAAAGTGGCTAGAGTTTATTAGAAAATAGATGGTAGTCCATCGTGCATGCTTTGTGGGTTGGTGAACTCGTAGTATACCCACCAAGTGGATTGCTCCTTCGAGGGTCTTTGGGGACCCTCAAAAACCTCTTAGAGACCTATGTAGGGTAATACGGCCAATAGAGTTATAGCCCCCCAAACATTTATAAACGACCCCCCACACTTTTATGCATGTTTTTTAAGATTTGATTGGAGGGTAATTTGAACGACACCATGTGATTGGTTTGCCGAGAATGTTGATTTCGTCCATCTTCTAGCTTGGCAGTTTGACTAAATATTTTACTGAGTAGGTCGACCGTAGCCTTCATCGAGGTGAGAACAATTTTGTTGGTTCCCTCCATCTTCGCGACCCTCATGATAGAAGGTGAAAAGATTGTCCATGGATATTTTTCGACAAGGTTCGACAATGTTGAAATATGATGGAACTGCATTGGCTCCTCTACCCTACTTATGTTATCAAATCTCTGAAATTTCAAATGTGACACCAACCTATTATTTTTACTAGGTGTTACTGTTTATTGGCCTGTACGCTATTGTGGCTAATAGTAGCTAGCCTAAAAAGAGTGCTCAGTGAAGGTCAAAGTGGTGTGAACAATCATCAATCGACAATTTTCAAGAAACATTTCGGGGGGGACAATTTTTGAAAATGGCATACTGATAGCATAAGACGCCGCCAGATTCACCACCTTTCTCCTTCGTCCGCAGCCGAGAAGACGTTGGAACAGATTCTTTCCAAACCTCTCTTGAAGCTCACGTTTTCTTTCCTCGTTACATCGTCTCCATGCCTTTGCAGGTCCCATTGCTGAGACTAGGAAAGAATCGAACTCGATCTTCGCTTCACCTTTCAAGGCAGCCCGCAGCAGCAGTGACAGCTCTTTAGGTCTTTTGTCAACAGGCTTCCGGAACGATACGTGGTAAGGTATTACAGCGCAGTCGCAGGTCTTTAGCTCTTTTGTCAACACGCTTCCTAAACGGTACAGGATAAGATTCCGCTGTAATATCTGCCATGATGCGGAGCTAATAGACAGCTTCAACCCTTTAAAGAACCTGCTACTCTAGGGCACTCGAGTGCTGCACGGCAAAGGTCCTTTCAAGTGATTAGAGATGCAGTTGCAAAGTTTAAGCACTGAAACGGTTCTAGATTCAAGACCTTTGGACTTGGAGGATATATCAGCATGCCGTGCTATTGTTGACTCTGCGAAGTATGCAGGTTTCAGTGATTCGATGGAAAATGCAGGACTAGACGATGATTATGTTGTCAATGAGGAATTCGAATGCCACAATGGGGTCTTGGATACGGGTTATCCAAGTTTCTGCTGGGAGAATGAACAGGCTTCTTGTGGAAACGGTGGGCCGGGGTTGGATCTGAGTGCTCCCGACAGAAACTCACATGCACATGGGAGCCTTATTGTACTGCTGAATGCTGCATTGAAGCAGGGTTTAACATTCAGATTACATGGGGCAGGCCTTGGCGAAATGTTGGGGAATACTGCACGATTAACTAAGATGTTTCTAGCATCCTCTCGGCTAGTCAAAGCTCTAAATTGTGAGAAGAGATTGGCAACTACACGCCGGAAGAAAATGTTTGTAAAAGCTAGATCCCCAAACGCGATTAGTATTCTTGGTGAACAAGATGCTTCGACCACTCCTTCTTCAGGCCCGTTATCAAAGGCCTCAGCTTCAACAGAAGTTCTTCCCTTGTCACAGGAGCAGGTTTTTATTGACTGCTTTTTCAGTCAAGCTGAAGGAGGTGCCTTTCGCAGAAGCAGCAAATGGTTCGATACCTGCCTAGATGCATTTGAGTGTGCCAGATATGACATTGCTGTGACACGTCCTCAGTCAGCACCTGCTGAAATAGAAGGTGATTTTACTAAAACACAGCCTGAGGTTAACGTGAGCTCAATGCCAAGCACTGCTTCAGAGCAGCTCAGTGAGGACACTTGGGGACTCATTATCCCTTCTCACAGTAGTCATCAGCAAGATGTGTTTGTGGATCAGGTTTTACATAAACATTCCAGCCGGCAGTATGTAGGAAGCTCTTTGACTAACTTGAGTACTTTGTCTGACCAAATGGATTGTATGCTGTCTAAGGACTCAATTGAATCAACATCTTTGAAAGATGCTTTAGACAAAACTAGTCGTGGCAGTTTTAGTACTAAAAATTCACTTCAGCACCAAAACCTGGAAGGCAAAAGATGCTATAGAGCACCTTATTCAAGCACTGGACATTTCAACAATAATCCTCAAAACATACTTCCTCAAAGTCATGAGCGTTCCATGTTAGGATCACTCCCAACATTTCTTCAATCCTCTAAGGATTGGATGGAGGAACCTGCCGTGATGCATCCTACATTTAAAGAGCCTGATAGATGGAAAAAGAGTTCTTCCTCAAAATCTCCTGAAGTAGGTGCAAAAGCTGATATGTTCAGTCAATATTTTTGTCCCACAATCCATAAATTTCTTTCAGATCCTCATATATGTGGATATCCGATTACACCAGAGAAAGCTTTTAAAGCACATTCATATTGTGTAACACGGCGCTACAACCCTCTTGCCCAGAGTTGCCCTTGCACTTTTGAATCGGATGGACATTCTTTTCCTCCTCTGATTCCAAGCCTTCAGAGTTATGACCCATGGCAACATACTTGTAACCATTCACCTAAGGAGGCTTTGTCATCGTGTGGTAGAAGCTCTTGCATGCGTGAGCTGCCTCCAAGAGTGTTCAAAAGTGATACATCAAACTGCAAGCCTCAAACAACATTTGTGCAATCTTCTTCTCACATTTCTCCAATTCTGAACGATCAATATAAACACCCTGCAGATTTTGATCACACCCTGGGATCCTCAGTAAATCAGCAAGTACAAAGATTTCCAGGTTCACCATCAAGTGAGAAGCTCAAAAAATTACTTTGGCTTTCTGAAGAGGAAGCAGAAATAATAAGACTTATTCGACTCTCTCAAGAGAAGGTATGGAGTTTATGTTTTTGTGGATGTGTTAACATTGAATCATACAGGCTCATTTCACCCAGCTCTGAGAATGAGAGTTGAATGAATGAATTTTTTTTTGTACTTCAAAGACTAAATAATCATCAGATCAATCCTTTGGAAATGATAATCGAGAACTTTCATCATTCTTAGACATTTATTTTCAAATTTGGAAAGGGAAGAACCATTTTGCAGAGCTGAAAGCCCAGCTTGTCTCTGGTTATCCTGCTATCCTCTACAGGAATTGATTCTTCTGTAAATTTTCCTGTCTATGGCTCTAGTATTATTACCTCTTTGTCTACAATCCTGTTTCCCTGTAGCAAGGACAGTGGCTTTCATGGAGTGAATAATATATTGAGAGGAAGATTAAGCTACAGAGTGATTGCTTATGCAGAGATCACTACTGTATGCAACCAAGGTGGCAAATAGAATAAGCAACAGGAAGGTAGGTCCACTGCCTCAACCAACATCAACAGGCTAGAAGCTCTACAATGGAGGGAGACCAGCTCAACCATCCAGATGCATGTTCCAACTCGTGGCCTATAGATAACAAGAATCCAACACTTCAATCTTTGATCCTCACTGCTCATGGGCTGGGTATAGGGCAGCCGTTTGCTTTATTTTTATTCTCTTCATCCTTGTCGGTATCCACTGTCCAACATAGTCTCCCTTTGATTCAGCATGCAGTTGTCCATTGGGACCTGTCTCCTCCATCCAATCCACTTAAGTTAGATGCTACTCCATGGATGGCCTTTACACCTCTTAAATTGTCTTAACACCCTCTACAGACCTATTATCATGTTACTAGCATCTCATTAATTCTTATTCATTGCTCTTAGCATTTATCGAAAACTCCTTCCTAGGCAATTTTGATTTACTTTTTCGCATGCAACATCTTGAATGTCTTGAAGGAAGGTATCCATTGTCTCTACGATCTTCATATGTCCCTGGCAGCCCTACATGACACCCTTGGTTCAATGCCTTGGTCTTTTGGGGTGGAACCTTTTGGGTCTAGACTCAGAGACTTCTTCTCACTCTCTTTGATCACCCTTTCTGGGCCTGAGAGAGGGTGTTAAGACACCTAGAAATTGCTGTTGAATAATAACAGATTTTCAGCATTTGTCTAGATCTTGAGACAATTGCGAATGAAATTATTTCAGTTAATATGGTATTCAAGACCTTGGGTAGGACGACTGACTCAAAAAGGTCTAGACAAGGTAATCATTGGTGATTGCAACTTTCATCCCTCATTATTCCTCTTCAGTGCAAGCCATCCTAACACTCATTGCCATCATCATAATTTTCTCTCATCAGCCTCCCACCCTGCCTGCAGCCTTCCATCTTGGACTCTATCCAGCTGCTTTGTTTTGGATCCTACAGCCATCAGCTGCCATTTTCACTGCTGGTCATCATCATTGTTGGCTGGGTGGCTGTGCTGGACTGGTCATAACCTGAAGGACTGCTGCATTTTCAGCTCCTATTGTTGCATCTCAGACAAGGCAACGGTCTCCTCCTTGTCCAACATCGAACTTGCTGGTTTGCTGAAGCACGACTCTCTCAGACACTCTCCCTCAGCCCACTCCCATGAGAGACAGTGGCTGTTGGACAGCCCTCTCCTCCTTTAAGATTCCTTGCATCACACCCCACACATTCAGTTTGCTAATTGAGTTTTCAGCATTCATCCATGTTTTCCTTGAGTTCATTGTGTTAGTCGCCTTTGTACATTGTGTGTTTTCTTTACATACGCTAGTGCATCCTCACAAAATCTTCATTGTAAACACCTCAAGATCCTAGATTTACTCCAAATCAAATGACTCTGCAGTTAGCAATGAAGGGTTTTATTGCTAGGAAAATGCAGTGAATGTCAAAAAGGAAGATTGAGCAGCTCTGCCTTATTATAACGATGCAAAGATCATTATCAGCAAAAAGTGTCACAAAACAAAGCATGTTTATTCCAATTATATAGCTTAATTGCAACCATTCTGTATTTGTGATATCCATGAAATCCACAAACATAACTCAAAAGCGAACCTGAATAGAGCCAAAATGGCCACAAGGCTTGAATGGACACTACAGTCACAACTGACAACTGTATGCTCTGTTGTGGCTTAACAGCCAAAGTGAGATCCTAGGAGCAGACAACCTTGAAGCTACAAGCATGCCAATACACGATACCTTCAGCATCTACCTGTATTTTGCTCTCCAATCTTTGGCCCCAAATTAGCAGAGGGTAGTGATTTACGCTGCAAACAGTGAGGTCACTCAGTTCACAACTGCTTTCAAGGTGGTGAACCAAAGGAGAACTGCACTATGGTGCCCCAAACATTGTAGACACTATGTGAACAAATCTTATCCAATTTTTAAAGAGAAAAAGGAACTGAGGGAGATGTTCTGTTGTTTTTGAAGGCTTGTAGAAGTATTGTCTTAGCTTGTAATTCTTAATTGACTGCTCTGACTTATTGAAGAACAGGAAATAAGCAGATGCTCCAGCTCTTGCCATGTTCCTGAGCAGTCTTTAGCAGGTTTAAATACAAGAACGACCTCTGAAATGCATGAGGATATGCACTTTAATGACACAAAGGATAGTTCACACTTTTCAAGCAGAATTTCTTCCTCCTCTGGCGAAGATTTTAAGGCTGCGGAAGATGGTTTACTCAGCTTGGTATGCTTTCATCCCCTAGCTGGGCTTTACTTTTTCAAGTAGATTGTTTCTGCATTTTAAGGACATTAAATTATCCCTAATACAAACATTTGCAGGCAGATATGGATGCCAAATGCTTGGGTGTGGCAGATCAGCAGCCTGCTGTAAGTGATGATGAAAGTGGAGTTTGCCTGTTTGAGAAACAGGCTCACATACAGGTGATATGAAGTTTCACCTATTTATGGGAATCTTCTACTTTCACCTGTCTGCATGTGTAGGGGTTCCAAATTCCTGACAGAGGATTTCTGTTATTTTGAGGAGGAACCACAGAACAAGTATGTGGAATGTTATTGTTGACTATTTCTGTGGTGGAAGACCAAATGCCTTTGAGTTGAATGCTTAATCAAAGAGCATTTTTTTCTGTAACCTGAGATCAATGTTGTGTTTTATCCTTTACTGCTAGTCAGTATGTTTGGCATTATAATGTCCTTATGGGCTGAACATTTTGTACTTTGCAAAGAGTTCTCCTTGAATTTTCTCTTATTTAATCAACATCCATTTTCGGGAGTTTGGATCCTCATTTGCCCTTCGCTTGAGTAGACATATGATCCGTAGTTATTGGAAACAATGATATGAAAATAGAGGCAGCAATAGAACAGACATGACAAGATTTTGGAGTCTTGGGAAATTTCCAGTAAGTTTGAGTTTTGGGACATGAGGACATAGGAACAGAAACAATAATGAGAAAATGAAAATGGAAACAACAAACTTTTGGGACTTTGGGGAATTCTGGGGCTTATGAGAGTTTGGATGCCATATGTCAACATGGGCTACATTCTATTACTGTTCTCAGCTGTACTTGACCCAGTAGGAAGGACTGACCTATAGTGAGTTTCCTTGCCTCATCCAAAAGGTGTTCGCTTACTTTTTCATTTTGGAGATTGTAACTCTAATTAAGGTATTTGGGCTTGCTTTTGTATTTGCATTAGAACTTTGGTGCTAACTTTGGCTCCTCAAATTTGTCCTGTTTGTTATAGAAACCATTAATTTCTAAGACTTGTACTCTGTTGTTGAATCTGTATGCAGTTGGTCCCTCTAATTTTTTTTAAATTACGTAATTCTGCAAAGTTCCACGGCCTAAAAATCAACTTATGAGAAAAAGTCAGGCTAGGTATCCTTACTTGGAAATTTGATATGATTCTAGGTCTTTGCTAGCAAGCATAAAGCAGCTTCTTGCATTCAGCAGTTTTGGAGAAAACATGCTCAAAGGAAAAACAAAGAAAAAGAAGAGAAAAAACAGTTCGAGGCTTTAAAATACATATCTGAATTACCTGCTGGTCAGGAGCAAATGCTTCATATGGCAGTCACGGTATAAGCAAGCAAAAGAAAGCTCAACACAGGACAACTGAATTGAAAATATTTGCTTATCTGTAACTTATCTAAGCAGCAATAGATATGTTGCCACTGCATGGAAGTTCATGTTTTTTGATTGTACATCAGGCAATGAGGACTGGACATTTGATGAGCTGGTACTCTTCCATAAATAGGGCAGCTGAAGTGATTCAACATGCATGGCATAAGTGGCTGGGAAAGAAGAAAGAAAAGCTACTTTCTCCTCAAACTCTTCCAAAGGAGTTGAAGGTTAGTGAATAGTGACACTTAGCTCTAGCACAAAGGTTTTGCTGCTGATAGCAATTGTTTTAATCTGTTTTTATGTTTATAGCACTTGCCATTCTTTGACAGCCCTGTAAAATTGAAGTGCTTTTCTGCAGGAGTTTTATAAATTGATCATGTGGCGACATGTGAGCAAAGGGATGATACCTCCCTCTTATGGTACGGAGAAGCTGAGCATAAGTTGATTACTTTGCTTTTGAAGCCAGGGTAGTAACATTCTCTATTAACTTGAAGCAATGATGTAATGTTCTATCAGGTTTTTGCATGTTGACTCTAATTACTGGTAAAAAATCTGTAATCTGAAGTTTGGGTTGCGGTTGTGAGAAAGGTTTTTGGAATATATCTAACATAAGTATGTGAAGAAAACCATCTCAAGCCCAAAAGAAAATTTGTAGTCATGCGAAGTTCGGGTTCTTGTTATGAGAAAGGTTGGAAAGTAACAAACATAAGCATGTGAAGAAAACCATCTCAAGCCCCAAAAGGGAGCCCAAGAGGAAATATTTTCAATGGTATGCCAAAGGCTGATCTCATGGACATGATTAGATTCGAGGTTGAGAGGTTTCATGCAGGCAGGCCTGTTTCTGCAAAAAACAAAGCTTTGCAGGATTAGATGCATGTGGTTATGTCAGTATGAAAGCTGTGCAGCAGTGGAATGCAAAAGGGATTCTCCTCTCACATGAACCAGTATAGGACATAGCATGTTGTTTTTGCAGGAAATTAGGATGTGTTTTGTGCCATGGAACATAAACAAACACACCATGGAAAATGTCTTTTAAATTTAAAAGAATCATAACATTTGTTATAGTAGACATGTATCATAGAAGTCAGAGTATGCTGGCTGTCCACTCCTCTTTGTGTTGACAGTGATTAAATAGGATATCAGGGGCTGGTTCCTTATTGTTGAGATTTTGTATTAGGTATAAGGTTTTTGGTGGGGATTTATGTGCTCTAAATGTTGCGGGTGAGGTTTGTCAATTATTGAAAGACTTGCAGTGTATATCACTGGCTCGCCCAGGATTTGCTCTGGGTTGTTTCAATGTTTGCATCTAGATCAGGCCACTTCACCTCCTTCAGTGAATAAAACATTCATTTTTTGCAGGCTCCAAAAGATGTATGAATGGTCTTCAACATCAAGCTTGGGATGCATTAGCAGCTTCCGCTTTGAAGTACAATATGTGGTCATGGCTTCATCTTTCTGAGTCAAGATATGCACGTCATTATCTTCAACGTTTAGACAACTGGGCACATTTAGATAGGAAAAATGAACTTTTCTTGCTGTCAGTGCTGAACATGTGGGTGGAAAGGTGGTGTGTGCTTTCTGATCATGAGCATATGGTATTGGAAGTGCTGCATTATCCTGTCGATGCTGTCAAGGCACTTCTTGAGCACTTACCTTGTGCTTCAATTAGTCTTTCTTGCAACATGACCAGTTTTCCAAGTATATGGACCAGATGGTTGATTCATTTGGTCATTGGGGCTTTTTTCATGGCTCAAGCATGGGGTACTTTTTGTGGCTATGCTTGAACCCTTTCCTGAGAATATGGGGTGCATCATGCATCAGCCATCAGGGCTAAATTACAGCATTTGCAATCTTTGTAAGTAGATGCTTTGAGTACGTAGCAAGCTAGTGATTCCTGAGATGACTTGGACACTTGCATATAGTTGCTATGGGAAGGTCAGGTGCTAAAAGAAAATTTGTCTCATTTGGCATAGTAGTGGACGAAGTAGCCCACAAAGATAAGGAGCTTCACTCTAGGCATAAGCTTACCCCTTTTGTCACCCAGTGTATGCATGTATGCATGAGAACCAAAGGCTCAAGGGTGGGAAATAGAGGATGACATCCATGAAATGCCTCCAAGGGGATCTTTCTAGGGACTATCATTGTCAGGCATTGGTTTAGAAGGTGTAACATGAAATGGGTTTTGGGAAAGGGGACAGGAACAAGAACAAGGGAAGGAATTTCCATCCCCTGTCAGCATGGGAGGGGGCTCTAATGTGGGGATTTCTATGCCACTATAGTCACCTCATGAGGCAAAGTTGACGGAAAAAAAGTAGGTTCACTCCAATGTGGACACATAGTATACATCGTCTAATGTAGCAAATTTGGGCTTTGGTAAGTATCAAACTTGACTTTGCCAATGCCTTAGGCCTTGGCCAAGTAGTTGTTCCCACATTAGACACTACTCGCCGGGGGCTCATGGGAGATAAATATGTTTTCTAGTAGTGACATATGGTTTGTGGCTTCACTGTCCACTATCAAATAGCTTTGGCCGCAGAAAGGGTAGGGTGGCCTTTTATGGAAGACTCGTTAGGAGGCAACTTGTAGATAGGGACCAAGCAATCATCCTCACGTATCTATAAAGAGACAAGGTGGACTTGTGGACTGAAGTCCATTGATGGTCTAGTAGACCAATTCGACATCCCCTTTAGAGTTCAAAAGGGTATAGACTATGATGGCTATCGCTTCCATTAACATGGAATAAGCGAAGCGCTCACGCCTGTCACGTTGTGAGCTCCCCTCCCCCCCCCCCCCCCCCCCCCCCTCCCCGTCATGTCTGATCTCGCCCGCCCAGGTCGTTCGCGCGAAATGCCCAGGATGGGCAGAAATGCCCAAGAGAGGATAGCCTCTCTAAGGCCTTCTTCACTAACTACTGGGAAGTGGTGAAGGAACCCCTATTGATGGCCTTCGAGGAGATTTTCACTTCAAGACAGATGCCAAGGAGTCTTTCGGTAGGCCTTATCAGTCTTCTCCCCAAAGGGGGAGACTGGTTGGAGCTTTCCTAGTGGAGACCGATCACCTTATTGTCAGTGGTCTATAAGGCACTGGCAAAGATGATTGGTAGGTGACTTCACCCCGTGCTTCCAGACATCATCCATGACACACAGACAGGCTTTGTCCAGGATAGGAGCATTCTTGACAATGTATTTACCTTCTTTGAGGCGATAGAGTGGGCTCAGCACAGTGGGTAGAGACTAGCCGTATTACTCTTGGATTTCGAGAAAGTGTATGATAGGGTGGATTGGGATTTCCTAGAGGACACCATGGTGAGGTTGGGATTCCCCCAGATTCGGATTCGCGGGGTCTCCGGCCTTTATAGATTCGCGGGGTCCTCCTAGCAACGGCCTGGTACATCACCTCATGATGGTGCTTCTCCTCATCATGCGTAGTGCAGCTTCGCGGCCTAGTGCAGAACTTCCTTTGGTCAAGGTCAGATGCTTCCAGGGATTCCAGGGCCAAGGTGGCGTGGGCGACCATCATACGGCATTAGTCAGAGGGAGGGCTTGGGATCATAGACCCTGAGCATCAGAGTATGGCCCTCTTGGGCAAGCTAGTTGTCCACGGCCTCACACCAGGCAGGCAGATCTGGAAGATCTTATTGCAGGAGGGCCTCCAGGACTATAGACTGAGGCTTGGCGGTGAGTGGAGGTCGTCCCTAAGATGGATCTTCACGTCAGCCCAGATTACCCCCCTTAGATCACCTTTCCTACGCAGCTTACTCCGTATGTGGTAGGGCCTCTGAAAGGCCCTAATCTAGAGCTCCCTAGGCTGCCATGAGGAGATAGACCGTCAGTCTGTGATTTCGAAACCCCAGGTCAAAGATCGGGTTGGGGCACAGATCGGCGAGCGCCCCCACATCCAGTGGGCTAGTTGGGAGGCCGGCCCGGCTCGTACCATCAGGACATGGCAGGAGGTGTACAGGATGGCGAATGAGGAGGTTCTGCAGTGAGTATTGTTGGGTATTTGACTCACGCCTCACTTACGCCTACGCTCATATGAGAGTGTCGGTGATCAGTAGGACACTGGGGCACTTTTTACTCTCGGTAGGAGAGGTTTTTTCCCCCAGACTTATAGTCTTATTTTCGTATGTGCTTATGTGCTTATGTTACACACTTATGGGCACTTACCGTGTTCGGGTGTGAATACCCCCTACAACCCTAAGGTTTAAGGGTTGTACTTTGTACTTTCATTCTACACTCTTTCAGTCTATTGGATTGGGTGTCGTGCTTCACTTTGTCTCTCTCACTCTCACACTGTCTACTGCACTCTCAGCTGCACCTCAATCCTGTCACCCCCCTCACATTTGGTATCAGAGCTTAGGCTCTGTTCAGCTGAGGCCCTGTTCAGCTTAGCTCCATTCAGCATTCAGGAATCTCTGCTCAGGTCCAGCCTCAACCTTCAGAAGGAGACGCCCTGCTCCTCTGCTTTGCACAGCAGCGCCTTATCCTCAGCAGCTCGACCTGCTTCTCCCCATGCCAGCTGCACGCCATGCCAGCTGCCCCGCCAGTCCCATCTGAAGTCCCAGCTCCCGCCAATCCAGTCCAAAGCGCCTCTTAACTCCCGCCTGCTGAGCACTGCGTCGCCTGCCTGTGGCCAACGCCACCCGTCTGTGTGCAGCGTTGACTTTGGAGCTCCACGCCTGAGAACCGCTCGTCAGTGCCTGCCCGACCGTCAATTTGCGCCGCCTGTTAGCACCACACTGACCACCCCTCTGACCTGACACCATCCGCCTGTGGCCTACAAAGTACAGCCCGACTGCCCTGCCTGCCTGCGACCTGACCAGCGTCCGCCCTCTCCACGTCAGGTATTTTTTAAAAAAAATTATCCTTTTATTCCAGAATAAATTTCTGGCAGAGGGGGTTTCTACGCAAGCAGGCATAGAATTCAGGATATGTGTCTAGGACACGGTTGATGCAAATTTCTGGGCACATTCATCAGAAATTTTGGGGCTTTTATGTATTTGGAGGACATTTGCATATGAACTGCAGTTACAGTCACAGAAAGACTGTTTTGAACACATTTGAGGCAGAAATTTTGGGGATTTTGATATGATAGTGTTGCTGAGCACTGTTTACACCTTGGGAAGCGTGCATGAAAGACAGTTTTTGACAGAGTACACCCTTGCACATTAATTGCAGAAGTGTGCTTGCTGCAATTTCTGGAAATTTGCAGATTTCCGGTCCTTACTGCTTTGACATTGCTCATTTGTCTTTGGAAATTTGTCATCATGGCAAATCAGGGAGGTGATGTATTTACGTATGTATCCAAAGAAGACAGATTGGATGGAAACAATTATTCGCTATGGTCATTCATGATGAAGAATGTATTAGTGGCTAAGAATTTATGGGATTATGTCAGTGGAGAGGAAACTTGACCGGGAGTTGTAGCTCCCGTTACTTCTCCTCCTCAAGGGGCACGTGGACAACGGGTACCTCAGCCCGCTCCACCTCAGCCACTTCCTCCAAGAACTGCAGCTCAAAAAGCTTGGGATACACGTGATGCACAGGCCTTGTCGCTGATTGCTTTGGCAGTTCAGCGGTCCATCATCCCTCACATTCGTTCAACATCTACTTCACGAGATGCATGGTTGACTTTGGAGCATATGTTTGCAGGAAAGAATGAGACTCGAATCTCTTTCTTGAAGAAAGAGTTAGAGACTTTGAAGATGAATGAGGGTGATTCTATGCAAGATCACTTGAATAAGATTCAGGACTTGTGGGAGCAGCTCATGAATGTAGATGAGTACTTTTCGGATGCATAGTTGATATCCACCACCTTGAATTCCTTACCTCCTTCGTACTTGTCTTTTCATACTGCATTGAATCTCACCATGAGGATTGCCGAGCACCCACTCATTTTTATTCAGCTGGTTAGTTTGATTCTAGAGGAGGAGCAAACAAGAAAAAATAGTGGTGTGGATGCTATAGTCTCTGAGCAGGCTTTTGTGGCAAGACAGAAAGGCAAAAACAGCAAGGTGAAAAATGCTCCACAGAGTTCTGGTACTTCTGGCACATCACAGAATCAGACACAAGGGGGGACGCAAGCTAAAAAGGGAAAATGTCATTATTGTAAGAAGCCAGGCCACTATATCACTGAGTGCAGGAAGCGCATTGCCAAAGAGAAGAAGAAGGAGTCAGGAATGTCTGTTTCTACTACTCCTTCCACTGCTAGTGAGTCCGTGTCCTTTGTTGTAGACAGGGACTATTGTTTTTACACTTGCAGTTATGACATCTCTTGGGCTGATAGAGCACTTAGCTCTACAGAGAATGCTGACACTTGGTTCTTTGACAGTGGTGCTTCTAGACATATTACATCTCGCAGAGATTTGTTTGCTTCGGTTAGTGCACCTCCCGTTGGGAAATCTGTACAGTGTGCCAATAATGTATCATACCCTGTTCGTGGTATTGGGGAGATTCAACTCACAGCCATTGATGGCTCTATTCTCCGCCTGCAGGATGCTTTGTTTGTGCTTGGGATCAAGAAGAATTTGCTTTCTATTTCTTCTTTGGCACGTTGTGGTTTGCAGGTCACATTTGATGATGACCGTTGCATGGTTAGAGATAAAGAACGCATGACTTTGGTCTTGACAGGATCTTTGTGTCATGATTTATATGAGTTGGATGCTCTTTCAGTAGATCAGTCGGCATACTTGACATCCACTCTTACTCCTGCTATGATATAGGCGGAGTTATGGCATGCTCGTTTGGGGCATGTAAACTTTGGCAGCTTGATGCTTTTGCAGCGTACTCAGATGCTAGATGGCTTACCTCTCTTGGAGAGACCTCCGGAGCACTTATGCGAGGGATGTATTTTGGGAAAAATGCATCGTTTCTTATTTTCCCGTGATGTTGCTTTCAGAGCAACAACCAGATTGCAGTTGGTGCATTCAGATGTTTGTGGGCCTATGCAAACAATGTCATTGGGCGGTTTTTACTATTTTGTGACATTCATTGATGACTTTACACGTTTTTGCTGGGTCTACTGTTTGAAAAAGAAGTCAGAAGTGTATGATGCATTTTTGGCTTTCAGTGCACTTGTTGAAAATCAATCTGGATGCAAAATTCAGACTCTCTGTTCGGACCGAGGGGGGGAATACATGTCCTCTATGCTGAATTCCTTTTTGAAGTAGAAAGGCATAGTCCATCAGTACACTACTGCCTATACTCCACAGCAGAATGGGGTAGCAGAGAGGAAGAATCGGTCACTCATGGAGATGGCCAGATGTATGTTGAAGGCAAAGAGCTTGCCTCATAGTTTTTGGATGGAAGCAGTCATGTGTGCTTGCCATATTTTGAACAGATGCCCTACCAAAGCCTTGAAGACCATCACACCTTTTGAGGCTTGAAACAGCCGTAAACCTTCTGTTGGCCACTTCCATACCTTTGGGTGTCTTGCCTATGCCCATATTCCACAGGTACTTAGAAAAAAGTTGGACAACAAGGCTGTTAAGTGCATTTTTATGGGATATAGCAGTGAGAGCAAAGGCTACAGATTCTATGATCCCGTTACAAAGAAGGTTTTTGTCAACAGGGATGTTGTTTTTAATGAAAAATCAGAATTATCCTTGGCTGGTTTGGACACATATCAGGCTGCCTGTGATGTTTTTGAAGGGCTGCTACCCATTACTTTCGGTGATTCAGCTGGAGCTTCAGAAAATGAACCTAATGTTCAGCCAGCTGCTCCTATGGAAAGTGCAGAAATTCAGCCATTGGCTGATCGGAATATTCAGCATAATGCTGAAACTGAAATTCAGCAATAGCTTGCACACAGTCAGGAAGCTAGACAGTTACCTAGATGGTATTTGCAGACTATGCAAGATAGTCCTTTGGATGCACCCATGGCTGGTCGTACTAGAAGGCAAACTCGTTTACATGATTCAACACATACCATGGAGTTTGTTATGGCAGCAAGTACTTTTGATAATGAAGAGCGTGAATGTTTTGAGGATGCACAACACAGCGTGCATTGGATGGTAGCAATGCAAGCTGAATTAGATTCTATCACTAAGAATCAAACTTGGGATTTGGTGTCTTTGCCATTTGGGAAGAAAGCCATTGGAACAAAATGGGTCTACAAACTGAAAAGGAAAGCAGATGGATCCATTGATAAATACAAGGCACGGCTTGTAGCTAAAGGCTACGCACAGAAAAAGGGCATTGACTATGAGGAGACATTTGCTCCTACTTCCCGTATGATGACCATCAGGTCTATGATTGCTTTGGCTGCACATTATGGTTGGATAGTGTATCAGCTGGATATCAAGACTGCATTTTTACATGGGGAACTTCAGGAGGAAGTTTATGTACAGCAGCCCATTGGTTTTGCAGTTGAAGGCTCAGAACATTTGGTATGCAAGCTCAAAAAGGCACTATATGGTTTGAAACAAGCTCCTAGAGCTTGGTATGCAAAAATAGATGCTTTCTTGCTTGGTCAGGGGTTTCTAAACAGCTCATCTGAGTCTACCCTTTACGTATGTAAAGAAGGGGGATCTATGCTGATTATATGTCTTTATGTTGATGACCTTTTGCTCACTGGAACACATGCTGATCAGATTTCAGCATTCAAACAAAATTTGCAGCAAACTTTTGACATGTCTAACTTGGGAGTTTTGCATTACTACTTGGGCATCCAGTTCATACATGATGCTCGAGGTATTGGGCTATCACAGTCAAGGTATATTGGACAGCTTCTTGAGAAGTTTGGCTTACAGGATTGCAAGCCAGTTTGTAACCCCATGGAACCTGGACTGAAACTGTCATTACATGATGATAGTGATTTGTTTGATATACATACATATGCTCCTGCAGTTGGATGTCTAATCTACCTATGCAATACTAGGTCGGACATACAGTTTGCAGTTTCAGCTTTGAGCAGGTATATGCATCAGCCACGTATGTCACATTGGCAAGGTGTCAAGCGTGTTTTTCGTTACTTGCAGGGTACTCGATCTCTTGGGTTGCTTTATGCCAAGGGGGGACCACTGCAGTTACATGCTTACAGTGATTCTGATTGGGTTGGTGATTATGATACACATCACTCCACTAGTGGCAATTGTTTCTTTCTTGGCTCTTCTTGCATTTCTTGGCTTAGCAAGAAACAATCCACTGCTGCCACATCGTCATGTGAAGCTGAATACAAGGCAGCTTTCACTACCACAGTTGAATGCGTATGGCTTAGACGTTTGCTAGCTGATCTGGATGTATCTGTTACAGAGCCTACTCCTTTGCTCATTGACAGTCAGAGTGCCATTGCAGTGGCACGGAACCCAGTGTTTCATGCCCGTACGAAACACATTGAGATCCATTATCACTTTGTCAGAGAGAGGCTATATGCAGGTGATATCAGCCTTGTCTATTGTCCTACCACCAGTAATGTGGCAGACATCTTCACCAAAGCTCTTCCTCGTGACAAATTTGAAGCATTTCGCGATGCTTTAAATTTGATATCCTTTGGTGGCGGATGATCCTTGTACTCTTGATCACTCTTCACTCCAGGGGGGTTTGTTGGGTATTTGACTCACGCCTCACTTACGCCTACACTCATATGGGAGTGTCGGTGATCAGTAGGACACTGGGGCACTTTTTACTCTCGGTAGGAGAGGTTTTTTCCCCCAGACTTATAGTTTTATTTTTGTATGTGAGTATCAAGCTGCTAGAGAGGAGTGGAGTTGAGGAGAAGGGGGATAGATGCAGCAATACTTGTGGAGTGGCTTGCTTCCCCGATACAAGAGCCGATAGAGCCCGCATAGGTGTGGGCAGCTAGATTTTCACCAGCAGGCATCCCCCTACAGGTGGCAGGCAGAGTGGGCGGCGCCCCACAAGGGACTTTCTTTGCCGTTCAGGAGGGGGGGCATCTAGCCCTTGACAGAGGGTAGTAGGATGAGGGGATAACTGCCCTTTCGTGGAGGAGGATTCGGGTGGTGGGCCTTCAGGGAAAGACATGGCGACTCGACCCCTATGTTTTATGGAAGGAGATCAGGGAGGAGTGGCGCCTTTGGATCTGGGAGGACAAACCATTTGATGAGCTGGAGTGGGATCCAGGAGAGTGGCTATGGCTGGCCAAAGTGGTCGCCAAGAAGCCATCGAGGTTCTTGGAGTACACTGCCAAGATTGACAAACACGTATTGATACTGAAGGATATGGATTGGACGCCATCACGTAGCAGTCACTGGGCGGAGCACAACATCATGGAGCCTTTCCGACAGACCTTCTGGCGCCGCCTATGGGATAGTTGGAGGCCGAGGAGGGTGTGGTATTTCTTATGGCTGATGGCACATGGAGGCTTGGTAGTGGGAAGTTGGCTTGCCCAAATGCAAGAGGGAGGTTGTAAGTGCTGCACACAGCAGCCTCTGGAAACCCCAAAGCACTGCCTTTGGTCATGTGAGGAGGCGCAACTCATGTGGAGAGGAGCATGCCGCATCCTTCGCCGTATAGCACCTAGCCTTGGATGTATATCAAGGGGAGCTTTTTGTTGGCAGGCAGTTAGCCAAGGCCGTCACCTTCTGTATGAGGCCGGGATGTAGGACATAATATTCATTATCGAGGCAAGGTCGTGCCTTTGGTCATGTGAGGAGGCGCAACTCATGTGGAGAGGAGCATGCCGCATCCTTCGTCGTATAGCACCTAGCCTTGGATGTATATCAAGGGGAGCTTTTTGTTGGTAGGCAGTTAGCCAGGGCCGTCACCTTCTGTATGAGGCCGGGATGTAGGACATAATATTCATTATTGAGGCAAGGTCGTGCGTAGTGGTTGGTTTGGAGACTCTACCCATCTGCTAGGTATTGGAGCCCACAGCAGACCGCTCGGAGGTATGAGAGATCATAGGGAGTCTAATTGGATGGCATATCTGGAAGGCGCAGTGTCAGAAGGCTTTTGGCGGAGAGAGACTCTCAGCACAGGCAACCTTAGCGGAGCTCTGGACCTTCATTATCCACTCCCTTTGTGGCTGATGGGACCAGGTGCAGGGCAAGTCTAGGGCTTGTCAGGAGCTCTGTTGTCATTTCATACGTACTTGGGGTGGCCAGGACCTGCTCTTCGTAATGCAGGTAGGCAGCCCCGTTTGGCGATACAAATCCCCCCCCCTCCCCATATGGCTTCTTGCCCCCAGACTGCCTTGAGAGGCTTGTATACATGATGTAGTTGTGACTTTGCATCAGCTCCAGCTAGTCTGTCGAGCATGAGCACCCCATTGTAATCAATTTTTTTGAGTAATATAATGAGCGACATTTTACTTGCAAAAAAAAAGACTATGATGGCTATCTAGTGGCTGCATGATCCCTCATGTCTCCATTGACTTTGAGCTGGAGGACGGCCACTACCCTGCCTTCCTTGAGGAGGGGTTACTTGCAGCAAGTGGGCCGGAGCTGCGGAGGTTTATGCAAGTTGTGTTTTGGGTTGGGTGCCCTTGACCTTACGATACTCATTGTCAAAATGACTTGCCTTTTGACAATGTTGGAAAAATCTATTTTTCTTAGATACATTTTGCCAATCTTATTTTAGGCTTAACTTGGAGTTGCCTTGCTCTTCACTAATCTTTTCAGATTGGGCATTGTTCTTGCCTTTCCCTTGTTTCCCCTTTTGGGGAAGGGAAACAAGAGCTCCTTTCAAAGATGTGAAAGAGATTTTCCAACAACTTGGTCAAACAATCATGCATAATGCAATTGTAAAGAAATGTCCTAAAATTGAATCTCAAACCCAATCGTGTGACAAAGCACGGATTGATAACAGAACATAGTTAGGGTTAGGTAAACTTAGAGACAATGAACATAGAGAATAATGAAATGAATGAATTTGAATAGAATACGATGCTCAATGCAGGAAACACACTATGTAGTGATGAATACTAAACCTCGAACTCCCACGTCTCAAGATCCAGGGGCTCCTCACCCTTCGACGGCAGTCTTCGTGCTCTAGGCAGGGCATCTTTCGTACTATGGCACCCCTTGTATCAGATTCACTTCATTATTTTAGTCCTTCATCATCTTGTTCATCTGAGTTTCTCTTCTCTTCTCGCTGTTTGCCGTACACACTCTGTGTTCCTCCTTGCAAACCCTACCATCTCTTTCGTGGCTCAGCCATTTCTTGACACTTGGAGACTGCCATGGGAGTGTTGCGAATATGGTGAATCTAGAGTTATCAACTCCAAAAGGCTGAAAAGGGGTAAATGTGCACATATGCATGTTTATAATAAGAATAGAATGCCAATGTACTAGAGGTATGCAAGAGGCAATGTAGATTGTCATACTCATGCAAAATGCTATGCAACGGCGCCACTTGGACAGTTCTCTCGCGAGAGAATTGTTCACTTGCCCAAGCGGCCTTTTACAATAGTAGTCATCTTGATGATGTGGATGATGATACAAAGTTCATAATAAATACATAATGTTTGAATCAAACTGGAATCAGAACCTTCTCACCATCTAGAGAAGAAAGCCGTTCTCTCTCAAAGTAGAAGGAAAAGTATAGTCACTCTCTCCTCGTCAATTTGAAGAAGTAGGGGAGGGTGTACCCAAAGCCGATCCTAGGTAGCAGGTTTAGAAGAACCAATGGCCGATTGACTGCCTTGGTCAAAATATCTGAAAAATTTTCACATAGCATAAACTCTAGGTGAATAGTACTTAGCTCAACTTGCTCTACGTGAAGTGGAAGTAAACTCCAACATGCCTTCTTTGTGGGGTGATGATGGGGTTACTAGCTAGTGCAATTGCACTCTTGTTGTCGCAGTAGATAATAGTCAGAGCAGCACAAGGAAATTGAAGTGCCACTAGTAAGCTCCTGCTTCTTCAAACAGCCCTTGACTTCAGCAATCCCACTATCACTATCACCTGTAATAATCAAGTCATCCACATAGATGACTATGATGACCAGACCTGCATCTCCCTTTCTCACATAAAGTGAGTGATCAGCATCAGAAACATAAAAGCCAATATTGACAAGATGCTCTCTGATCTTGTCAGACCATGCTCTAGGTGCTTGCTTGAGCCCATAGAGCGCCTTCAATCTCATCCCCAACATCAGCACTCAACTTTACATTCTACTCCAACGGAACTGAAAGTGGTTTGCATGCTGTCATACCATACTTGGACAACATATCCAAGCCATACTGTCTTTGGGACAGCCATATACCATCATCACATCTGATCACCTCAATGCCAAGGAAGTACCTTAGCTCACCTAAATCCTTGAGAAAAATGTCTTGAATGGGGGTCATGTGATGTGTGGGTCCACTATCCACAATCCAAGCATGAGAAGAAGTGCCAGGCTATGAAGAGTGGGCCTTTGTAGTCACCTTGTTGGGAGATAACTCACAGTTGTGGACAAGGCTCGCATCCACAGATGTCTCTAAGAAGGCGAGGTGGGCCTCTACAAACTAGTCAGACAAGCTCTCTAGCATTGAGAATGATGTTGATTGTGATGGTTGATTGGTGGTAGTGTGGGTTTGACGGTTGACCATGCCACTGTCCTTGATTTTGGTTGCCACCACCCTACCTCCCTTGTTGGGGGTTGTTTGATTGAGGAGCAGGGGCCTGATTCTTTGGTTCTAGTTGTGCGACTCTTGCCTTTAATCAACACTTGTTGTCATAATATGGCCAGCCTTTTGACAATGTTGACAATACCTATTTTTCTTAGGTACATTTTGGTGTTGAGAAACCATATCATTCGGTACCATTTCCCTCCTTCATTTCTATTTTTGGTTTCCATTTACAGACCCAAAAAGGCTTTCTAGGCGCCTTCTGAGAGAGTCGAGGCACCGCTCAAGAAACTTTAGTGGGCAATACTCTAGATAGTCTATGTGTATATATATGGCATTGACTTTACCCATTCTATCCATCCCACATTCATTCCTTTTGACATTCTCTCACTCTCTTCGTATTCACTGTTGCTCATACCCCATCCAAAGGATATTGTAGTTTGTGGTCTACATCTCTCCCTACACTAGACGCCCTATCTTCGATACCTTCCAAGCTATGTTTTTGGCTACGGATTCTCTTTCTTTACCTAGCAACCATCTCTACCATCTGGCTTGGATTGTATTTGCGTTTTTGGCTGTAGATTCTCTTCCTTCACTTGGCGATCATCATCTCCATTTGGCATTAGCTAGGCATCAGTATTTTTGTTGCCAGATTATCCCTCTACCTAGCGATAGTGCTCTCCACTTGGCATCAGCCTCTTAGGCCATGTTTTGTAGTTTGACACCTCCTTGGTATCGGCGATGGCTCCGGCAGGCACTTTGTCCCTCATTGTGTTTCGCCCCCTCGATAGCTGTTCTTCATCGTTAGATTACTTTGACATCCCATTGGTCTGAGGACTGCATTTCGCTCCCTTTAATGTATAGATTCCCCATTGGTACTATTTCATGATTTAGACAGGATAGTATAGTCATCTTCAGAGCTTCAGCTTTGCTATATCATCTATGTTCACTTAGCATGATTCAATGCTTCATTATCTTTTTCTTTTGTGTTTTTCGAGTTTCTCTTCTCTCTCAATGTTTGCCATACAGACTCTATGTTTCTCCCTGCAAACGCTACTGTCTCTTCAGTTTGTTTTCACAATAGTCATTTCTTGACACGGTATTAGAGCATACCTCATTTCTTGACATGGTTCTAGAGCTAGGGGTGCTAAGAGAGCCAAGAAGACCCTTTGCATCAGAGAAGGCAAAGATAGGTTGTGGGTTCGACATCATCTTTTGATTTTCCCCCTTATTTCTGCTGCATCATTGTGAGATACTTTTCTCTTCTTCTCCCTCCTACCCTCCCTTTTTTAGGTTGACACTTGGTACCATGCTTTCTCTTGACAGACAATCCACATGGTGCTCCTATTGTGGCAAGAATGGTCATACCATGAAAGATTGTTGCCTTCAACCTTTGCTCCCCACACCACCGGTATATGCATCTACCACTCGATACTCTTTGTGCCACATCTTCCTTTTGGGCCATAGAGATTATTTTGCATCGGCTATCGGAGTATTATGCTCAAGGCAATAGGATGCATCCAATGCGCACTAAGTCCTTACGAGCGAAAGGAGGACCATCAAGCGCCATGACCTCCTGGAGACCACTGCAATGTGCTACGGAGGTTTCCCCCACTTGTTTTCAGGTCCAATGCCTTTCACGGCCACATCCTATAGTTTTGCAGTCCCTCCATTGAGAGACAATGATGGTTGGATAGCGTCTTCTTATCGGTCCGCTCATTCGAGAGATAGAGACAATTCAACTTCTCCCTCTTCTTCGGCTCCGCATTTTGCTCCACTAAGAGACAATGTCTATTGTCCACCCATGGCTTCATAGAAGCTATCTATTACTTCCCCTCCCTTGGATTGCTCCACAGACAGTGACTTTGATGCGGGTATCCAGAAGATTCTGTGTGATATCCCTCACCCCAAAGGATTGTGTTTCTCTCCTTTTACTGTTGTGCAGATTCCCTATACATGCTGCCGCCTGATTTAGATAGGATAGTGTAGTCATCCTAAGAGCTTCGGCTCTGCTATATCACCTTTGTTCATTTAGCATGATTTAATGCTTCATCATCTTTTTCTTTTGTGTTTACTGAGTTTCTCTTCTCTCAGTGTTTGCCATGCATACTTTGTGTTTCTCCTTGCAATCCCTACTGTCTCTTTGGTTTGCTTTCACAACAATCATTTCTTAGCATGGTATCAGAGTATACTGTCAGATGGGAGAGGATCGAGGTGCAGCTGAAGTGCAGTAGACAGTGTGAGAGTGAGAGACAGAGTTGAGCACGACACCCAATGCAATAGTACTGAATAGAGTGTTTTCTGAAAGTACAAATGATAACCCTTATATCTTAGAGTTATAAGGGGCTGTTCACACCCGAACACAGTAAGTGCCCGTAAGTGTGCACCACAAGCACATACAAAATAGTACACATAATCTGGGGGAAAAAACCTCTCCTACCGAGAGTAAAAAGTGCCCCAGTGTCCTAGTGATCACCCGCACACTCCCATATGAGCGTAGGCGTAAGTAAGGCGTGTGAGATACCCAACAAACCCCCCTGGAGTGAAGAGTGATCAAGTGTACAAGGATCATCCGCCACCAAAGGGCGTCAAATTCAAAGCATCGCGAAATGCTTCAAATTTGTCTCGTGGAAGAGCTTTGGTGAAGATGTCTGCCACATTGCTGGTGGTAGGACAGTAGACAAGGCTGATATCACCTGCATGTAGCCTCTCTCTGACAAAGTGGTAGTGAATCTCTATGTGTTTCGTGCGAGCATGAAACACAGGGTTCCGTGCCACTGCAATGGCACTCTGACTGTCAGTATATAAAGGAGTAGGCTCCGTAACAGATACATCCAAATCAGCAAGTAAGCGTCTAAGCCATACGCACTCAACTGCAGTAGTGAAGGTTGCCTTGTACTCAGCTTCACATGACGACGTGGCAACAGTGGATTGTTTCTTGCTAAGCCAAGAAATGCATGACGAGCCAAGAAAGAAACAATTGCCACTAGTGGAGTGACGAGTATCAAAATCACCAGCCCAATCAGAGTCACTGTAAGCATGTAACTGTAGTGGTTTCCCCTTGGCATAAAGCAATCCAAGAGCTCTAGTACCCTGCAAGTAACGAAACACACGCTTCACAGCTTGCCAATGCGACATACGAGGCTGATGCATGTACCTGCTCAAAACTGAAACGGCAAACTGTATGTCTGGCCGAGTGTGGCATAGATAGATGAGACATCCCACTGCTGGAGCATAAGTATGGATATCAAACAAATCACTGTCATCATGTAATGACAGTTTGAGCCCAGGTTCCATGGGTGTACAAACTGGCTTGCAATCCTGTAAGCCAAACTTCTCAAGAAGTTGCCCAATGTACCTTGACTGACATAATCCAATGCCTCTAGCATCATGTACAAACTGGATGCCCAAGTAATAGTGCAAAATACCCAAGTCAGACATGTCAAAAGTTTGCTGTAAATTATTTTTGAATGCTGAAATCTGATCAGCACGTGTTCCAGTGAGCAAAAGGTCGTCTACATATAGACACAAAATCAGCATGGATCCCCCCTCTTTATGTACATAAAGGGTAGACTCAGATGGGCTGTTTACAAACCCCTGACTAAGCAAGAAAGCATCTATCTTTGCGTACCAAGCTCGTGGAGCTTGT